>NC_087206.1:56670554-56738789 GCF_015104395.2 Macrobrachium nipponense
GGTGCTGGCAAGAAGACACGCATCATGGCACTGCTGAGTGAACTTTATGGGTCGGGAGGTGGAAAAAAGGAAAAAAACTTCGTGTGACATGAAAATTTTGTTGTAAGTATAATTATTTTAGTGCTTCATATTTTATATTTGTTCTTCCACAAATACAAACCTTTATTCTTTACATGGGGAGTGACCATTCAAAGATCTGGATATGGTACTACAGTTCTAATATTGTTTGTATAATTTGTTTAAGAAAACCTACAAGTAATATTATCAAAACTAAATGAGATATCTTAGTCTTCCTCTGACAAGTCATCATTTTTCATCGCTGCTTCTCCATTTGAACAATGGTCACTGCAGTCCCCACGGACTGTAACACAAAGAGCCCCTCTCTTCTATAGCTGCATCTGATTATTTGGCACTGGTTCTCACTTTCCCTGCAACTGCATCATACCGATTTCAGCAGTTCATCAGGGGCTAGATTACCAAAAAGCATCTTAGGTCTTAACTTATGACTTTCGATCAAGTTCCCTATCCTCTTCCAATTGGGTCTTAAAGCATTAGTATCCAGTTTCCTTTCCATATTGTAAATTGGATATGCACTCTCAGAGCATGCTGGACACTGGTATCTTCTGTTGGTGGTGGAATTTCTGAATTGATCTTACCCCTATGTGCTTGTTGGAAAAATTTAAGGTATTTGTAATACCATAGGTAATTTTCATTGCCCCAGTTTCGGCTGCTTTAATGCTCTCGCATACAAATTCTTTTTTAACCCCCTTTGGTACCGCATGACGCATAATCGGCTAGGTGCTGTATCCCGCATTTTGTTCATGAAACTTACCTGTCAGATATATATATAGCTGTATTCTCTGAAGTCCGACAGAATTTCTAAAAACTTACGACACACGTAGTGGGAGTAGGGTGGTTAGTACCCATTCCCACCGCTGGGCGGCGGGGGTATATCAGGAACCATTCCCATTTTCTATCAGATTTCTTCTGTCGCCGGTGTTGTAAACATCTGTTTACAGCACCTCCGCCTCAGGATTTTGGAAAACTTTCTTTGCTTGAGTATCCTTCTTGACTTTTTGGTTTTGTTTGTTATTGGATCGATAGCTTGGCATACGTGACTTTGGATGTTTTTGAATTGGCTTGGTTTTTTCCTTAAATATGTCAGGTTCTAGTTCGGCTAGTGCCAGAGTGTGTATGAAAGACGAATGCAAGGTGAGGCTACCAAAAGCCTTGGTTGATCCTCACACAGTGTGTAAAGGTTGTAGGGGTGGGGGCAAGTGTGTAGGTATGATTTTGTTTTTCGCTGCACGGAGTGTGAAAGTTTGAATGATGCACAATGGAAGACGTATAATCCTATGTTAATAAATTAGAGCGTGATCAGGATCAGGAGGTCTTCCTCCAGGAGTAAATCGGGGGTGTTAGCAGACAGGGTATTAATGTTAACCCCTTCTAACGCTTCTTTAGATTTTCGTGACTCCTAACCCACCCCGTAGTGTTGCCTTCGGGCCCTCAAGTGGTGTCTGCGGAGGGTAATGCCCTTTCGCTTATTTTAGATTCTTTGAAAAACTCTGGAATCTAAGGTTCTTGCCCTTGAAAACAGGCCAAAGTGCTAAGTGTAGTGATAGCCCCCTGTCCCCTAGTGGAAGTGGAGGGGCGTCAGATCGGCCCTATAGCGCCTCTAGGCTGGGACCTCTGCCGGACTCCCCAGGGACTCAGGAAGAGGGCATGTCGAAGGCCGAAGGAGGGTTACGGGGATCCCCCACGATCTGATGTCCCTTCAGCAGTACCTGTTGATGCTTCCCAGGCTGCTAAGGAGCGTGCTCGAGACGTATCCTAAAGGATTGTTTCTCGTCTTCCGACGCGCCCTCCCCGCGCAAGGGGGGGTGGAACTCCTTCGTTCGGATTCGCGACCTTTGAAGAGGACGTTTCAAGATCAGGACGCTTCACGTCATGCTTCATCTGATTGGCATTCTTCTCCGGAAAGCGTGTCCTTTCCGCCCCAGAAGAAGGCTAGGTCGTCTTCTGATGATGACGCCTTAGAGCGCCCCAGTCGCTCTAGAGCCAAGGCTGTTCCTGGGAGAAGGAAGAAGGCGTCCCCTCGCCCCTCACCTTCTCACAGGCATAGCTCTTCTCCTCGTAAAGAACCTTCGCAGACGGAGATAATCCTTGCTATGCAGCGACAACTGGATGCTTTACTTAAGCAGAAGGAAACGGTTTCTGGTCGTAAGAAGGACGACAGACTTCCGATCAAGAGATCAAGACAGTCTTCTCCGCCTGCTCGTCTTTCGTCCCCGTTTCCTGGTATTTCGTCTTCTAGACTTCGTTCTCCCCAGCGTTCGTCTAGAGGTGGAAGTAAACGTCAGGAGAGAGAGAGGTTTCTTCATTCTGCCCTCTCTTCTCGACGTGAGGACGCTCGGCGTTCCGACATCGACGTTTCTGATGAAGATGTTTTGGTTTCTGACGGACGGAATTTGGTACGCCCTGCTCCGCTTCGTCATGCTTGTGTTGACGCTCATCGGGACGCTCGTCAAGTGTCAATTCCTGTCTCTTCGCGGGACGATCGTAGAGACGCTTCGAGGGACGCTAGGAGAGACGCTCCGCTCATCGCTTCGTTGGACGCTTCGTTGGACGCTTCGTTGGACGCTCAGTTGGACGCTGATTTGGACGCTTCGTTGGACGCTCGGAGGGACGCTAGGTTAGACGCTCCGATGGACGCTAATAGACATCGTCGTAAGAGCTTCTTGGACGCGATTACGGAAGTTCGCTCTCGATCGGACGTTGTTCCCGAGTCTTTAGATGACGCTACACGTCTTCCTTCTACTTCGCGTTCTACTCAAGTTGTGATTGCTGATCCTGTGTCGGCTAACGATTCTGTTAAGGGTACGTTACCCTCTTCTTCTCGTCATCGGTCTGATAGGAGACTTGGAGTGAAAGGTCTTCTGCCTCTTTCTTCGGAGTTTAACTCGGGTAAGGAAGAAGGGGAATTGAGCTGTTCTTCGGAGGAGGTTGACGAAGAACAACCCTCGACGTCGTCTTCTTCAGACTATCAAGTTTTGGCTCGGCTGCTCGTGATTCTTTTGGAGATACCTTCCTTCCTTCTGCTCCTCCTTCTCCTCCATCGCAGTTTTCGTCGTCGAAAGCTAAGAAGACACCAGGGTTTGTAAAGATGAAGACGTCTTTGTCTACCAAGAGGGCTTTCCGGAAAGTTAACACCTGGATGGAGACTAGGAAAGCTAAAGGAAGCACCACTTTCGCCCTGCCTCCGTCTAGACTTAGCGGTAAGGCAGGGATGTGGTATGAAACCGGTGAGGAGTTAGGTTTGAAGGTTCCGACGTCAGCACAGGGAGATTTCGCCAGCGTTGTAGATGCCTCAAGAAGAGCTCTGTTAGCCTCAGCGAAGGTGTCGTGGACTACTTCAGAAAAATGGATATCATCTGTTGAAGGGTCTGTTTAGGTCCTTAGAAGTCTTTAACTTCTTAGACTGGTGTCTCGGATGGTTAGACAACCAGTCTCGTAAGCCAGATTCGTATCAGCTTGGGGGAGCTGTCCAGTGTATTGTCATGCTGGACAAGGCCGTCAGGAATGGCTCAGAGGAGTTAGCATCTCATTTTTCAGCAGGCGTGTTGAAGAAGAGATCGCTGTATTGCAATTTTGCGGCTAAGTCTGTCTCTCCCGCACAGAAGACAGAACTTTTGTATGCGCCGTTCTCGAGTCATCTCTTCCCCCAGGCTTTGGTGAAGGATCTGGCAGTAAGTCTTCAGGAGAAAGCCACTCAAGACCTTTTGACACAGTCGTCGAGACGTCCTGCTGTCCCTTCCACGTCTTCAGGAGTCCAGTCTTTTAAGAAGCAGAAGCCCTTTCGTGGAGGATCTTCAGCTAGATCTTTACCCCGAGGAAGGGGTCTTCCTAGAGGTAGAGCCCCGGCTAAGTCCAGGGGCAAGAAGTGAGAATGCGTGCCTCAGTCACCGTAGGAGCCAGGCTTCAGTTGTTTGGAGGAGCCTGGAGAGAAAGAGGAGGCAGACACCTGGTCTCTCAATATCATAGAGAAGGGGTACAAGATTCCATTCGTAAAGCCTCCCCCTCTGACTTCCACTCCCAGGGACTTGTCCCCGTCGTATCCTCAAGAAAAACAAAGGATTCTTTTCGATCTGCTCGAGCAGATGCTCGAGAAACGAGCAGTGGAACAGGTCTTAGACCTGGCTACGCCAGGATTTTACAACAGATTGTTTCTTGTTCCGAAATACTCGGGAGGGTGGCGGCAGTCTTGGACGTAAGTCGTCTGAACCTCTTTATAGAAAAGCAAAAGTTCAAGATGGAGACACCCAGTCAGTTCTGGGGGCCTTAAGACCGGGGGATTGGATGGTATCACTCGATCTTCAGGACGCATACTTTCACGTCCGATACACCCCCAGTCTATGAAGTACCTCCGGTTCGTCCTGAAAGGAAAGGTGTTTCAGTTCAGGGCTCTTTGTTTCGGTCTGAGTACGGCCCCATTTTGTGTTCACCATCTTAATGAAGAATGTGGGCGAGGTGGCTCCATCTTTCCAACATCAGGATTCTCGCTCTACCTGGACGACTGGCTCATACGAGCTTCTTCGCAGACCCGGTGCCTGGAGGACCTGAAAACGACTCTGTCTTTAGCTGCGTCCTGGGACTTCTGGTGAACTTCGAAAAGTCACATCTGACCCCAACACAGTCCATCGTGTATCTGGGGATTCAGATGGATTCAGTGGCCTTTTCGGCTTTTCCGTCCAGGAACGTCAGCAAACAAGGCATAGAGATAGTGTCAGCCTTCTAGGGGGAAGGATTCATGCCTCGGTGAGGGAATGGATGAGTCTGCTGGGGACCATTTTCCTCGCTGGAGAATTTGTTTCCTGGGGAGGCTACACCTCCGACCTCTTCATTCTTCCTGTCGGACAATTGGACAGAGTAAGGACACTTCGATATGATCTTAACCATCTCAGAAGAGATGAAGAGCCATCTAAGATGGTGGCTCGATCCGGTTTAAACGGCTCTCAGAGGGCATATCCCTCAAGCTTCGGAAACCCCGACCTAGTGTTGTTCTCCGACGCGTCATCCACGGGGTGGGGAGCAACACTAGGGGGGGAGGAAGTGTCAGGCACCTGGAGAGGGGAACAGGTAGCCTGGCATATCAACTTCAAGGAGCTGGCAGCGGTTCAGTTAGTGCTCCAGTTCTTTCAGGACAAAGTCTCCCGTCGAGTAGTTCAAGTCAATTCGGACAATACCACAGCCCTGGCATACTTGAAGAAACAAGGAGGAACTCACTCTCGCTCCCTGTTCGCTCTAGCGAAGGAAATTCTGCTTTGGGCGAAGGCGAGAGAGATCACGATCTTGACAAGGTTCATTGCCGGAGTCGAGAACGTCCGTGCGGATCTCCTCAGTCGACAAGGACAGTTGCTGCCGACAGAGTGGACCCTCAATCAGGACGTATGCCAGGAGCTGTGGAGTCTTTGGGGACGCCCCTTGGTGGACGTTTTGCAACCGCAAGGACGGCGAGACTTCCTCTCTACTGCTCCCCAGTTCTCGATCCGGGGGCAGTAGCAGTTGGGACTGCCCCCCTGTTATGGGATTGGACGGGTGGCCTAGACCTCTACGCATTTTCCCCCTTCAAGATTCTGGGGGAAACAAGTGATGAGAAAGTTCACAGCTTCGGAGGGGACGAGGTTGACGTTAATCGCCCCCTTTTGGCCTGCAGCGATCTGGTTCACAGAGGTGATGTCCTACCTGGTGGATTTTCCGAGATCTCTTCCGTTAAGGAGAGATCTACTCAAACAGCCCCACTCGAGAGGTACCCAAAAACCTCTACGCTCTGAGTCTGACTGCGTTCAGACTATCCAGAAGTTGGCCAGAGCGAGAGGTTTTTCGAAACCTGTGGCTAAAGCTATCGCCACGCGAGAAGACCTTCGTCAATCGCGGTTTACCAGTCGAAGTGGGCAGCTTTTAGGAGCTGGTGTAGGAAGAAAGGAGTTTCCTCTACCACGACCTCTGTGAGCCAGATCGCCGACTTCCTTCTTTATCTCAGACCGATGATTTGAAACTCGCAGTGTCAACATTAAAGGCTACAGAAGTGTCTTATCTGTAGTTTTTCGACATAGAGGTCTTGACCTTGCTAATAACAAGGACCTACATGATCTACTAAAATCTTTTGAGACCACCAAGGTACCGATAGCTAAGTTGCCTTCGTGGAATCTGGACGTGGTTTCTCAAGTTTTTAATGTCAAGCCGCTTTGAACCTCTTTACTCTGCCTCTTTGCGAGATTTGACGAAGAAGACTGTATTCCTAAACTGCCTCTGGCGACGGCGAAGAGGGTTAGCGAGATACAGGCGATTAGTAAACACGTCGGCTTCAAAGGGCATAATGCAGTCTGCTCTTTGGGTATGTCATTCCGGCTAAGAATGAGAACCCTTCCAACCCTTGGCCTAAGACGTTCGAAATCAAGGGTATGCAGAAATCATGGTCAAGAGCCAGAAAGAGTCCTGTGTCCTGTTAGGGCTCTTAAAGAATATCTTCGTAGGACAAAGGAGTGTAGAGGTTCTGCGGAGAAACTTATGGTGTTCGGTCAAGAGACTAATATGCCCATGTCCAAGAATGCACTGGCATTCTTTTTGAGGAACACCATTAAGGAGGCGCACTCTAATTGTCAAGACAGTGACTTTAAGCTTTTAAAAGTTAACGCTCACGAAGTAAGGGCTATTCGACTTTCTATAGCCTTTCAGAAAAAAATCATGGCTCTCAAAGATATTTTTAAGTGCCACTTTTTGGAGAAGTAACTCGGTGTTCGCCTCGCACTATTTACAGGAGGTCAGAACGACATATGAGAACTGGTTACTCTCTTGGACCATACGTCGCCGCAGACACTATCTTGGGGGCAGGCGGTAGCACTTATCCTTTCCCATAGAAAAGGGTAGGTGAGTTTTTAATGTTTGTAATGTTTATGGTTGTAGGGGTCAGCCGCCCGAATGCGGTTTCTTCCTTTTCTTTTAGCCTTTGGATAATGGGAGTATTTGGTTAGGCTAACTTAGGGGGTGGTTTGCCTCGTTGTCCTCTTGAGTATGGTCATGGTCTAGTCACATTGTGGTCTCGTCCCGTTGGCAGATCATCTAGAGCGCACCAATACACAGGTCTCTACCTTGTTGTAAACTCTAGTGAAGCAGATGCAGGCTTGGTGGACAGTAATCACGAAGTCCAGCTATGGCTAAACAGGGTAAGGCGAAACCAAGATGTCAATCATCTACATATATTTATGTTTCCTTCCTAAAATCCTTTTCTGTCTCTCCCACCGCCAAAGGTGGGATTCAGCTATATATATATCTGACAGGTAAGTTTCATGAACAAAATGATATTGTTAAGATACAATAAAGTTTTGTTCATACTTACCTGGCAGATATATATATTTTAAGTACCCACCCACCTCCCCTCAGGAGACAGTGGAGATAGAAATCTGATAGAAAATGGGAATGGTTCCTGATACCTGCCTCCCAGCGGCGGGAATGGGTACTAACCACCCTACTCCCACTACGTGTGTCGTAAGTTTTTAGAAATTCTGTCGGACTTCAGAGAATACAGCTATATATATATCTGCCAGGTAAGTATGAACAAACTTATTGTATCTTAACAATATCATTTCCCCAACTTACCCTAGAGTCCGTTTAAACCCTGAAAGAAATAGGTTTATACTAACATTTATTCCTGCTTTATATAATAATGTAAATGAACGTGAAGTCACACACACACACACACACACACACAACACACACACACACACCACCACACACACACACACACCACCACACACACACACACACACATATATATTATATATATATATACACTAACATTTAATTCTGCTTTTGTTATATATTAAATGTACAAATGAATGTGAAGTCATACACACACACACCACACACACACACACATATTATTGGTATATAGGCTATATATATAATAATGATATTATATATATATGTATATATATAGAAAATATATATATATATATATATATATTATATATATATAATTGTATATGTATATGTATATGTATATATTATATATATATATATATATATATATATATATATATTATATATATATATATATATATATATGTACACACACATACACACATATATTATACATATTTATATATAACATTTACTTTTACTTCTCGCCATATCAACCCGTAAATTTTCCCTTTTTTCTGGCGATTTTCTTGAAAAAATAATGCAGCTCTTTCATTGACCCATGAACAAAGAGTTTTCTTCATGTTTTCATAAAAAATTATTATATGCATCCCAAGGCGTAAGGAAAAGTGCATCCCCAGACGTAAGGAAAAGTGTATCCCCAGGCATAAGGAAAAGTGCATCCCCAAGCACTCGATTTACCCCTGAAAAAACGTTATAAAAGTCTGGCAACATTGTTGGACGATGATCATCTGTTATGTTGGTAACATATGTAAACCCCTCTTCTACCTCCCATTCTTCCATGTCATTATCACTTATTTTACTTACTTCATCACTTGAGAGCTCGTCACCACTATCATACTCTTCCTCAGAAAGAACATATTCCTCAGAAGAGATATCACTGTTCTCACTTATGGTTTTGCAGTAAAAATGTAAGCAAAATGAAGAAAATCATCAGAGAAAATTAAAAAATCATGAATAAATGTGTGAACGCAACCATGACTGTGCATCAACTTATGAGGAGGCTGTGATGTCATATCCAAGAATGTTCACAATTGGCTGAAAAAAAAGTAGGAGCAGCTTAGTGTGTGTTAATACAGCCTACCCACGCCTGCAAAAACCAATAGGAGACATAACCCAACACTACGAGCTTCCTATTGCACTTTGGAGTTATGACGACGTATATACTTCACAAGAAGTGTCACTGTACCTTCCATGACATTGTAGAAATGTCCTGGTCTTGAAAGGGATAAAGAATGGCTCAACTATTTCACTGGAATGGCCTATGATAGCCTCCTTATTTTGTATGGTTGTGAATTTTGGACACTGTATCACATCCAGACCAAAAATACATGAATAGAAACTCCTTTCTTTAACATATTCGTATTGATTCCATGTTATATGGTCCTTTTTTACCAGCTAATAAATGAAAAAGAAGTCTTATCATAGTTCATTCCCTAGTGAAATAGTTGAACCATGCTTTAAAAAAGAAATTTCATGTGAGAGTATTATAGTAGTAGGGAATGGGACAATGAAAATTACCTATGGTATTATAAATACCTTAGAAAAGGAACGTCTGTCCAGATTAAATACTACCTTAGAAGAGTTACGTAAGTCCAGATTTTTCCAACAAGCACATAGAGATAAGATCAATCCAGAAATTCTACCACCAACAGAAGATCCCAGTATCCAGCATCCTCTAATTAATTGCAAATGAATAATCTGGAAAGAAATTTTAAACCCAATTGGAAGAGGATGGGAACTTGATCGAGGTCATAAGATGCTAATTGGTAATATAGCTGTTGATGAACTGCTGAAATCGAATTGTTGAAGTTGCAGGGAAATTGAGAACCAGTGCTAAACAATTGAGATGCAGCTGTAGAAGAGAGGGGCTCTTTTGTGTTACAGCTTGTGTGGGGTCTGCAGTGACCAATATTGAAATGGAGAAGCAGCAATGATAAATGATACTTGTCAGAGGAAGATGAAGATATCTCATTTCAAGTAAATAATATATTTTGATATTCTGAAACTTTCAAATCTATGTAAATTTTAGATAAATGTCCATGTGTGAGTTACATAAAAAAGGCTATATTTTTCATATTTTATGAAGTAATTGAGATAAAATTTCAATGCCATATCTCCTATACACATTTCCTTTTTCTCTTTTGCGATGAATACAAGTCTAATTTCAATATCTCCCATATAATTTGAGGTATGAAGTTAATAGTCACATCACATGATATATTTTGATATTCCATATTTTGTTTCTTCTATGAAGATCTTTCTTATGAATGAATATTTTGTAGTTACATAAAGAACAGTACATTTTCCTCGTTTGTTTTATGATGAATACAAGTTTAATTGCATTAGTACCTCCTGTATAATTTGAGGCATAAAATTTGAAGTGTGATGAATACAATAAGATTAATTGCAATATCTCGTATATAATTTGAGGTTTAAGCTTTAAAGTCACATCACATGATGTACGTATTTTGATATTCTGCATCTCTTTTCTTCTATGAACTTTTCTATGAATGTCTGTTTTGTAGTTACATGAAGAACGCAACATTTTCCTTTATTTTTGGGGATGAAATTAGAACACAAGAAATTTCAGTCGTAGTATTTCATATATAATTTGAGTTATAAAGTTAAAAATGACATCGCATGATGTTTGTTCGTATGCGAACAAACCTTCGGTCTTAACAATAGGATAATTTCTTGTGCCTAGTTGGATCCGGTTAAAAAGTAGACGAAAGCAAGGAATCTTGTGATTTCTGGCAACACATGCATAGCTCGGGTGAGGATTGGTCAAGGATGACGACGCTATGCCAGTCTTTCTTTTGACCGCCATGGCGAGAGTCGTGTTAACCTCTCTTGGCCTTTTCCTGGTTCAATGCCCGTTTTGCTTGTGTTTAGTGTGTGTGTGTGCTTGGCTGATATTATGGCTGCTTCTGCTCCTTCTCGACATCAAGTGTATATGCCCCGGAGTTCCAGGTTTTGCGTGTTCTCGTTTTCTGGCTTCGGCAGTGACCGACCCTTGCATAACGCGCAGTAGGTGTTGTTCTAATTTTTGTACTATTATGAATCCGTACACGGAATGCTGGGCATGGCCTAAGGAGCAGTGGAGGTCGTTTCATGGCAAGAGAGAACATCGGAGGGTTTCAACTCCTCCTACTTGGGAAGGTTTTTCGCCTCTTCCCAATGTTTCGTCTCCTGCAGTAGTCAACCCCCATAGTAGCGTTTTCCCTGCGTCTCCTTCCTTTTCTTCCATTGATTTGTTGATGGAAGTATCAGCAGGCCACCAGGCTAATGTTTGTAATGTAGCCCCTTCTTCCTCGGGAGTTTATTTGATTCCCGAGAAGGGTGAGGCTTTTTCATCAATCTCTTCTCTTCCAGAGTCGGAGGCGTCCAAAATGGCGGCGACTTGGAAGACGCTCGGGCTAGGGGGTCCCCCGTCCTTGGAGGGGTTACTAGCACATTTTGTGGAGGCTCTCACCCCCACCTCCCTGGTCTGGCCAGGCCATTCCCCCTCCTCCCGGCCTCGTCTTCGTGGGTAGCAGAAGTTGGCCATCTGTCTGCTGCCGCTTCGAGTCGGAGTGACGCTGTGGCGTCAGCCCCGTTGATGACGTCACGGGGTCCGTCTTTGTGCATTCTTCTGCCAGTGGCGTCTGATTCCCCCCTCACACCGAGGGGAAGCATGACGTCACCACCACTTGTGACGTCTCTCCCAGTTGTCTCCTCTGATCTGCCTTTCTCAGCCGTGACGTCATCACTGCCGCCCAGTTCGCTACATCTCCCTTCCTTGTCGTCTGAGCCTTCTCTGGCACATCAGTCTGAGGTCATATGCCAGGCAGTGCTTCAGAAGTTGGACTCTGTATTGGATGTGAAGTTGGCTGCCTTATCGTTTGGGAGGACTGGTAGGAAATGTGTTGCTTTGTCCCTGCCTCCTGAGAAGAGTGAGCATAAGAAACCAGTGCTGTCTTCCTCTCCCTCTTCCCCCTCTATGTCCCGTCGGTGTATCAAGCGTTGGAAGGCTAAGGACTTTGCCCTTCCTTCGCCTTCGAGTGAGGAACAACGCGTACGTGTTCCCGAGAGTGCTTTTGTTTTGGGCAGTGTTAGTGCTCCTTCCCGTGTGTGATCTGCAGGGGATGCTTCGTCCTCTGCCTCAAATCTCAGGCGTGTTAAGTTGGGCCCATGCTCAGGGGATCCGTTTGCTGAGGTACGTCGATGATTGGTTAGTCTTGGCAGTTTCCAGGGAGAAGCTGCTGCAGGACAGGGATCGTTTACTTCAGTTCTGTCTGGAACTGGGCATATTAGTCAACCAGGAAAAGTTGAACCTCGTACCCACTCAAAGGATTCTCTACCTGGGCATGGTCATCGATATGACAGTGGCAAAAGTTTTCCCGTCGGATCAGAGATTGAAGTTGCGGGCGGTGGCGCAGAACTTCCTGTCAGTCACATCAGTCAGCTCATCAGTGGCAGTTTCTTCTGGGAGTGTTGTTTTCCCTGGAGAAGCTGGTCCTGCAATGGAGACTGGGAGAATTCTGGTCTCCGACTGGGGACTCTCCTGTTAATGGTTCCTCTGTCTCTGGAAGTGAGAGAAGACCTTCGTTGGTGGTTGGACGACCAGAATCTGTTGAAGGGTGTCCCTCTGCGTTCTCCTCCACCAGACTTCCTTCTGTTCTCGGACGCCTCCCTTGCAGGTTGGGGCGCTCATTTAGGCGGCCTCATCGCTTCAGGCGTTTGGAGTTTGGAGGACAAGCAGCAGCATATCAACGTCTTGGGGTTGAAGGCGGTTTTCCTGGCTCTGAAGGAGTTTCAGGGGAAGATAGAGGGTCATTCTTTCGTTCTCATGCGGACATCACCACGGTGGTAGCCTATGTGAAAACAGGGAGGCCTGGTGATGCTCAATAGCTTTTGTTGTGCCCTGTCCAGGCCCTGCGTTGCTATCTTAAAAGGACTCGGCACCTTAGACCAGGCTGCCGCAGACTTTTTGTTAGCACAGGCTGTACAAAGAATGAGGTGTCTAAGAATACTATCTCTTTTTGGATACAGGAAGCCATCAGACAGGCATACTTGACTCTTGATGATTCTACCACCACGTCTGTGCAGGCTAGAGCGCATGACTTCAGAGATATTGGTCCCTCTCTAGCCTTCAAAAAGAACTTGGCTGTACATAGTGCTGAGCGCTGGTAGTACTTGGTTATGCCAGTCCACATTCACCGCCTTCTATCTTGAGGATGTTGCCCACAGATCTGCAGATCTGTGGAGCATTTAAATCCCTGGGCCCAACAGGTTGTGAACTCATGGTTACTCTTAACAGGGCACCTTTGTATCTTACCTTAGATGATTGTGTGGATGAGAGAATGAGTGAGTTGCCTGGTCTTCTTTCTCTTGTACCTTTCCTTCTTCCTTCGGGCGGTTTAAGGAATAGACACGTCATTTGCTGGTCTGATACAGGTGAGTAAGGTAGTCATATTGATAGTGTGGTCTAGCAGTATACAAATATCTTACCCAATATTTGGTAGCATATGCTCCACTCCTTGGCAAGGAGGGGTAGGGAGTACTACAAACCTTGGTGTCTTGGTCTGTTATTGGACAGTCAAAGTTTCTCTTTGGTTCCCTATACAATGGTTATCCCATATATCATTGTACATCACTCAGGGTCTGAGTGGTTAGATATCAATTTATCTAGCTTCTCAACGGGCTTCAGTCCCTCTCCAAAAAAACCATACCTTTTGAGAGCTGGACTGGTGGGTAGGCCCTCAGCCAGTCTAGGATGTCTTATACCTCCCTCCAAGTGTGAGTCTATCCTATTGTTAAGACCGAAGGTTTGTTCGCGTATGAACGAATGACAAATTTTTCATAGCTACAAACCTGAGGTCTTAATGTTACACTGCCTGCCTCTAACCGCCCCTCTTTTTGTTAAGTCATCCTGAGTTGGGAAAAAACTGGCGCAGTGGCATCGTCCTTGACCAATCCTCACCCGAGCTATGCATGTGTTGCCAGATATCACAAGATTCCTTGCTTTCATCTTCTTTTTAACCGGATCCAGCTAGGCGCAAAAAATTATCCTATTGTTAAGACCTCAGGTTTGTAGCTATGAAATATACAAATTGTCTTAGAAAATTTGTCATTTTTTTATATTCTGCATTTTTATTCTTGTATGAATTTCTTTCCTATGATTGACTGTTTTCAGATACAGAGAGAAAGATATACTTTATTATTAAATCTGACATCAATCAAATTTTGAATGGCCATAGCAGCCAAATTATTAGAATGTTTTGATATGGGGAACTGCATTGAATGTGTTTTATGATTCCAACTTTTGTTGCTCTATGCCTTACTTTTATATGATGATTAGCGGTGTCCAAGTTTTCTCCTTTTAACCATTTTTATGGCAAAAAATGCTTCTATTTTGGCCATTAATGTGTGGTGGTAAAGGAGGCTGGAAAAATATGTTGCCCAACCCTGAGACACTTAACTTTTTTTGGTGATACATTCCTGCAAAAATCTGATAGTAGGGAATTTTTTCAGAGAGTTCATGCATTTTGCCTTAATTTTTTGTTACTATACCAATTATATCCTAGGGTATTTTGGGAAATAATTTGGGTTGCTTCTTTGTCAGTACTCACTGACTCAACACTAATGGACATGCGATGCAAGTTAGTGTGTTTTTTGAAACAATGATTTGCAGCAATTTTTTTTATTTTCAGTGCTTTTAACAGCCTTAGCCTTCAAGTTATTGAAACAAGTGGAATGTGAGAGCATGCATTCAGAAACTCTGGTTGGGGCCGGAGTAGAAATTTCATAAAATTATGAATGAGGCATACTCGGTGCCGGAGTAACATACAAGTGAACAGGGGAAAGAGTACTGAGACTGGGTGACAAAAACCTGATGGAGTGGGAACTCCAACGTAAAGACAGTAAATCAATATACATGCATAAGTATATGTGTATATGAGTGTGTGTGTGTGTGCTATGGCAAGAGATATCATATATCTCTATACAATAAAATAGAAATGAATGAAACAGAGCTCCACGATAAGGCCGGAGCCTTAAGTCTGAAAATCCCAAGCTCAGGGTCAGGGCCAGTGTCAGCCGGGGTCTGAGATAGCCGGAGCGTTTGGGAGGGTGACAGACGTGAGGGGGTGGTGGAGGGGTGTAGTCATACGAAGGGTGAGAGGGACGAAGTCCCGGCCTCCCCTGTCTAGGCTAGCCTAGCGGTGGAGGGAGGGGGGGGGGGACGAGTCCTTGGACCCTGTAGACTGGCGGCTAGGTACGATATGCCTGATCACCGAGTGTGTCCCTTCTCTCCCCCCCCCCCCCCCCCTCCTCCTCCTCCTCCACAGGGATCTCCCCCGTTCCTTGAGTAGACTCGGATAGGCTAGCTGGGTAGCGAGCAAGTCGTCACCGCACTGAGGTGGGTGAGAGGGAAGGAAGGGGGGGGGGGGGGGAAAGCGGGGGAGGGAGGTGGGAGGTTTTTGGTAACAGGGTGGCTCGTACGCGATCAACTGGAACCTTTCTCAGCCGGGTGAACAGACACGCGGTGAGAAAAGACCAGTCGGTGAGGGAAGGCCTATGGGCCAGCCAAGCCGCAGCCAAAGCACACGAATAAAATAAAAATAAATATCAATAATAAGATAGCTAACTAGCCTAGCACGGGGGTGGAAAGATGAAATAACAACATGTAGGAGAGAAAGGGATGTCCTGAAGGCCTAGGCTAATCGCAAATCTGACGATTTGGGTGTGTTAGCCTAGTCCTCACGCGGCCAGACAGTATGCCGTACCGAAGGAATCGGGGGCAAGCGACTGGGGAGCAAAAGGACAATACGAAGGGACAAGGTCCCCACGCAGGAAGAGGAATGGAGCTCCTAACGACAGAGAATCGAGATCAGACTAGGCTAGCCTATTCAGAATTTGTTCCAGCAGATAACAGATATCCCCCATTTTATCTTAAACTATCAAAATCCCTTTCAGTCTCTATTGTAAAGTATAGGTTTGCCTTTTCAGTCTTTTACCTGATTGTGTTGGACTCCTCCTCAAAGTCCTTATCTATGCTTGTTTTGTGCTCAGCAGTCTTCATTTTTCAGAGGTATGAGTTCCTAGTCATTCTTAGTGCTCTTAAGCATGACAAGAACATGTTTAAAGACTGTAGTCCATGTTTGCATGGAATCTTTATGCTTGGAATTTTTCCTGGTCTTTGCTTATTTTGGGGAAGTGGCTTGGCTTACCATGTTGCTTTCAGTTTTTGGTAATTTGTTTGCTGACTTTCTTTTTTTAATATCATTTACAAGGTTTGAAAGTCTTTCCAGGTTTTTTAAGTTCTTTCATTTTTCATGAGGCAGTCTATCACACATATTGGTTATATCCCACTTTATCTTCCTTTTTCTTTCATCGTAGATTTTGATTGCATACACACATTAGGCTCTCTTGCCAATTTTTATACTATCCACTTAACTGATGAACTTCATTTCCTTCATTTCAATGTTCCATTTAAGAAGAAATACATACTTGGGCAAGCCCAGTCAGAGTATCCATGACTCAGTATCTCGTTAAACTATTACTATTACGTATATTGATAACACATTGAACGTAGTTTTTGCTAGTTTTAGATAATGCGTACATTTTTAAAAATTTTATACACATTATTGTTAACTGACAAATAACTTTTACTTCAACAGACTCTGTCAAAAAAAAAGTTAGAAATAGTTACCATTGCAAGTAACTACCATATTGAAGTAAATCCCAGTGATGTCGGTATTCATGACCGAGTTGTAATCCAAGAGCTTATTAAAAACATTGCATCTTCCCAGCAATTGGATATGGGTAATCAGCGAGAATTTAAAGGTAAGTTCTCGTAAAAGAATATATTCTTATAATTTATGTACATGTCTTCTTTTCCTTCTGTTTTGGTATTACAAAGTTATGTAAAATGTAGTTTAAATCTTTCAGTAGTGTTGCACATGACATACTCTTTGAATTTAGAATATATACATAGAAAACTAACAGATATTAAGTTGACTTACCAAATCAAGTTTCAGATCTTTTGTCATGTTGATATATCATTTTGGTTTGTGCTACTAATGTACATGTGTGGATGATCTCCTTTGACTTTCAGATCCATTGAATGTGTAAAGTTAATTGAAATTAGCCATGAACAATTACAATTAAGGGTTAATGCTGTCGGGGTCTTATCCAGTAAATTTTCAGTAAAAACTGGTTTGCTACAGGATGATTAGTTTCATCTCTGTATCTAACTAGTCACTTCTTCATCTACTTATAATAAGAAATTTGCTTTGCTTCCATCAAAGAAACTTTTAATCACTTTCACAACTTATTTCACATACCTTAAATGCTTAATCAACCTCGTAGTCCATCTATCATTTTCTAGGTTCTACACAACGTGCTGATTTTTCATTGTATGTTACTTTTAAGTATCCGAGATAGGCGCATCATGGCAAATACTTGATCTCACACACAGACTCTCTCTCTCTCTCTCTCTCTCTCTCTCTCCTCTCTCTCTATCTCTTCTCTCTCTCTCTCTCTCTCTCTCTCTTTCCTTGACTAAACCTATTACCTGTACTATTGTATGTCCTTCACCTAGCTCTCGCTTCATCAGTGAAAATACCTAGTATATGTGAAATTTAAAATGTGAATTCTCTCTCTCTCTCTCTCTCTCTCTCTCTCTCTCTCTCTCTCTCTCTCTCTCTCTCGTAGTAGCCATCTTGCTTGGTGAGACGTACCCGCGTGAAGTCAGATTAATCAACAGATATCACAAGTTTAACATACGACTAGAATTTGAGAAATATCTAGAAGTGTTCGTGAACTATCGGTGATAAGATTAGTGTGAAAATAGTAGGATAAAGCGTCTTCTAAGTTAGTTTTATCAAGTGTAATACTATAAATCAGAACAAGATGGCAGTAAGGGTTCCAACTGCGGGAAGAGGTGGCGTAATTTGGCATGTTTAGCAGATTCGCAATACGATGAGGTAGCAGGAAGGGAACTGGCATTTTCTCATCTATGAAATCAGCAACAGTCCTAACCAAAAAGATACAAAAGCATTCATAGATATATTAGAAGGATATAATCCTTCAAACAGGAACAAATCTAATGAAAACATCTTGAAAATAATTGAAGAAGTTCCAAATAAAATCCAAGTGGTCAAGAGACTCATAAAGAAAATATACATAAACCAACATATTCGACAAAGAAAATGAATAAGGTGAATCTTGTGAATATCCTAATTGATGCATTAGGAAAAGAATGCCAAAAGCATGCAAACTGTGTAAGGTTTGGTATAGCATAGTCAATCCACAAAACCTAATCAGAAAATGTGCTGCATGCAACATTCCGACCCATCCACAGTGTGCTGAGGTAATACAAGATTTGAGAAAAGATACAAGAATTTTTTTGTTCAACATGTCTATCATGGATAGACAATGTTATTAAATCAAGATTGAATGTACAAATAGTTGAGGATGAAGAAGAAGAGGAAGAGGAAGAAGAAGAAGAAAAAGAAGAAGAGGAAAACGGAAGAGAAGTAAACAAAAATGAAATGACAGAAAAAATAAGGAAAACAAAGAACAAGATAAAAAGTATGGATGCAGAGATACTCATTGATACTACATATGAGGCAATAAAGCAGCATACCTACGAAGAAATTAAATTACGATATGACAACAGAAAAGCAAAATCCCGAAGAGGCTCTACCCAGATCTACACAATGACGGGAAAGAGGAAAAAATAGACAAGAAAGACAAAATCTGCAACCTTTTGAAAAGAGGGAATTGCAGATTTGGAGAAAGATGTTACTACAAACATCCTAAGATATGTCAAAACTATGAAATATATGGTAAATGTGCATACTTAGATGGATATGGGGATGATTGCAGAGATCTGCATCCAAAAATATGTAAAAACCCTAAAAGAAGGAAAAGGATGTAAGTTCGACAAAAAATGCAAATATATGCACCCTGTAGCCATGAATCATAATCAAATAAATAACCAACCAAGTAATAAAATCCAAAATAAGAAAGAAACAAATAAAGAGAGAAATCAAGAATACCAGGTAAAAGAGAAAAGCAAACCACCAATGAGATATGCAGAGGTGTCAGCAAAAAATTTCAAAGCATCAGCTCCGAAATTCTACTCAAGAGATAATAACTGTATTTATTATGCAAGAGGATATTGCTAGAAACGGAGAAAGAAAATTGCAGATTCAGACACAAAATGAATAATTATGATGAAAGGAAGATCAAATATTATGGAAAAGTTGGATTTTTTAATGTCAGAATTTCTGGAATGAAAAAAGAACAACATACCAGAACAGGAAAAGAGACATGGGAAAATCCTTATTACTACCAGTATTAAATGAAGGAGAAAACACGCAAACCATCATAGTGATGAATGCGCAGGGTTTAGTTACGAGTAACTCAAAAAGAAAAATAGAGTACTTAGAAGACTAACCCAAAATGCAAAAGAAAATAGATATAATGAATATAAGTGAAACCTGGTATTCCCAAGAGACTGGGAATGATGATCAAATAAAAGGGTTCCAAACTTATAGATCAGATAGAAAAAACAAAAAATAGGAATCAAGGGGAACCGCAATATATGGGAAAGACAAAAAACAAGGAAAAATATATGAGAAATATAGTAACTCAGAATGTGAACTAATAGCGTAGAATTTGAATCAGAAAAATTGATGAACATAGTAATATATAGACCTCCTAATACTAAAGAGTTTGACTTAATAATTGAAAAATTGGATGATATATGTAGAAATCACAAGGACTGGACTATTCTCCCTATCTGGTGACTTCAACTTTCCTTTCGTAGAAGGAAAGAACGAATAGGAGATTGTGGTTGTACTTATACATATAAAAAAGAGAGTAATAGTAGTGCAGAAGATAAGAGGCAATTTGAAAAGCTATTAGATATGCTACTAGAATACAACATTCAACAAATAAATCACCTGCCAACAAGAAAGGAAAAATACTTTAGACTAGTATTTGTGAACGAGATGAATTATGTTAAAGAAATAATAGTTTATAATGCGAGTATTACAGACCATAATGTCATAGAATTAACAGTTCATTCCAAAGCAAGTGAAAATAGAGATAAGCAAGAAATGAAAAAAGTGGGAAGGATATGGGAAATACAACTTCTCAGTAAAAATATAAAATGGTCAGAAATTAATTATGAAGAATTAAACAAAGATTGGGATAACATTTTCGTAAGTGATGACATAAGGGTAAATACGGAGATATTATATTAAAATATTGGAGAAAATAGTGGAAAAATATATACCGAAGAAGAAAAGTAAACATCATTCATGCATACCAAGAGACAGAAGGATCTTGTTCCAGAAAATCAGAAAGTGGAAAAAAGGTCTTGCAAAAGAAAAAAAAATGCATGGAAAGTTATAGAACTAAAAAGTAAGATAGAAAATGCAGAACAAAAGATTATACAATCAAAAGAAAATGAAAAACGGGACTTGGAAGAAAAAACCCTATTAAATATCAAGCAAAACCCCAAACTATTATACTCATATGCGAAGAAGATGAATAAAAGAAGAATAGAAATAGGCCCTCTGAGAATTGAAGGGAGATTAACGAATGAAAAAAAGGAAATTTGCAACATACTGGCAGAACGATATAAGAGAGAATTCACCCCTAGAATAGATAATGAAGATAATGATATAGAAGTAAGGGAAGAAAAATAGTGAATATTTAGCTGACATAGAAATTAATGAAGCTGATATTGTGCAGGCAATTAATGAAATTAAAAATGGAGCTGCTGCAGGGCCGGATGGAGTCCCTGCTATTTTGTTAAAGAAAGTAGTTCATTCTATCGCAAAGCCACTTGCAATATTATTAAGACAAAGTGTAGATACAGGCAAGATTTATGATGAGCACAAATTAGCATATATCACCCCTACTTTCAAAAGTGGATCAACGGACTAGAGGCAAGTAATTATAGGCCTGTGAGTCTAACATCACATATTATGAAAGTGTATGAAAGGGTAATGAAGAAAAATATTATGAAACATTTAATAAAAAATAATTTGTTTAATATAGGACAACACGGTTTCGTACCCGGAAAAAGTACACAAACCCAACTGTTAGTCCACCGTGAGAACATATTCAAAAATATGAAAAGCGGAAATGAAACAGATGTGGTTTATCTAGACTTTGCAAAAGCTTTTGACAAAGTAGACCATATATATTAGCAAAGAAAATTAGAAAACACAATATTGTAGATAAAGTAGGAAGATGGTTAAAAGAATTTTTACACAACAGAAAACAGATAGTTATTGCAAACGATGAGAAATCGGATGAAACCAAGGTAATATCCGGTGTGCCACAAGGTACGGTGCTGCAGCTGCAATATTGTTTGTTATTATGATTGAAGACATAGACAGTAATGTTAAGGATTCGGTAGTGAGTAGTTTCGCTGATGACACAAGAATAAGTAGAGAAATTACTTGTGATGAAGATAGGAACGCTCTAACAAAGAGACCTTAACAAAGTATATGATTGGGCAGAGGTAAATAGGATGGTATTTAACTCTGATAAATTTGAATCAATAAATTATGGAGACAGAGAAGGAAAGCTATATGCATATAGGGGACCTAATAATGAGACAATCACAAATAAGGAAGCAGTTAAAGACCTTGGTGTGATGATGAATAGGAACATGTTATGCAATGATCAAATAGCAATTCTGTTGGCAAAATGTAAAGCAAAAATGGGAATGTTGTTACGGCACTTCAAAACAAGAAAAGCTGAACACATGATTATGCTTTATAAAACATATGTTCGTAGTCCACTTGAATATTGCAATATGATATGGTACCCACACTATCAAAAGGATATTGCACAAATAGAGAGTGTACAAAGGTCCTTTACAGCTAGAATAGAAGAAGTTAAGGACCTAGACTACTGGGAAAGACTACAATCCTTAAAATTATATAGTCTAGAAAGGAGAAGAGAACGCTACATGATAATTCAGGCATGGAAACAGATAGAAGGAATAACAGAAAATATCATGGAACTAAAAATATCAGAAAGAGCAAGCAGAGGTAGATTAATAGTGCCCAAAACTATACCAGGAAAAATAAGGAAAGCACACAGGACATTAATCCACTACGCACCAGCATCGATAATGCAGCGTCTATTCAATGCGTTGCCAGCTCATCTGAGGAATATATCAGGAGTGAGCGTAGATGTGTTTAAGAATAAGCTCGACAAATATCTAAACTGCATCCCAGACCATCCAAGATTGGAAGTGCAAAATATACCGGAAGATGTACTAGCAACTCTCTGGTAGACATTAGAGGCGCCTCACACTGAGGGACCTGGGGCAACCCGAACGAACTGTAAGGTCTGTAAGGTCTGTAAGGTCTGGACTAAATCTATACTGTTTTCCCTCTATTTAACATATAAACTTCAGGTTCATACATTAAATTTCCTAACATATAAACCTAAAGTTCTTTACATTGGCTTTTACGTCAAGTGCAATCTAGAAATGGCCATCCAAAGGGTTGACGAAGTAGTTAATGTATTTGCTGGCATATTAGACACACTTTTTATTTCAAAACACATTGAAAAACTGTCCTGTGTCTTAATACAGCTGTATTACCAATGGGAGACCAAGCGCCATAGCCTAGGCTAGGTAAGTGTAGCCTACAGCATATATACTAAGTGGGCAAAAATTTTTGCTTTATAAAAAAAGTAAAAAAAAAAACAACAAATTATTATAGACAGTTGTGTTACTAATAAGATATTAAAGACAGGCCAAATTATCAGTCTGTTAATACAAACTTACAAAAAATTGCTATGATACGTCAGCAGTTAGTCTAGCCAAATGAAAATTTCTTACAGTATATAAGTCAGCAGTTAGCCTGTAAAGGAAACACATCATCTCACTGTACCTCCTTCCCAAGCATGCATAACCCATCCTGATATTCCTTACATTGCATAAGAACTGTTTTACCTAGGGGCAACATTTATTTAATCTCTAAACACCCCCCCCCCCATCCAAAAAAAAAAAAAAGGAGCCACTTGTAATGAGTGGCCTTGCTTTAAACAAAATCGCAGTGCCTCTCTGGTGGCCTGTCGTGGTAACACAAAACCATCAAAATATAGATATGTAATTTTTTTCTTCTTCTACTATAGTTTTACTTTTTTCATTATTCAAGCACTTTTAATTTCATTAAGTTAATTTTTTTAGGTGTTCTTTCTCTGTTATTTTTTCCCCTTGGTTACTTTCGCTGGAGAGATGCTGAGGCAAAGGTGTTGCTCCATAAAAGAATAAGATTCTGTAAACAAAATTTAATGCAGCTAACCTGAGAGGAGGCAAGAGTTAGGGTACGGTATCCCATAAAGTAACATGGCTGAAAAACAAGAAAAGCCTACACAAAAAACCATTATAATTTTTTTTTATTTCAATTTTTCTTGCTATGAATAATAGCCTACTGTTTGCTGAAATACCATTTTTCCGTGGAATGTTTGCTGTTTACTAATATTCAATGAAATATTTGCTCTGTCTGCATGTATTACATCTATAGGAATTCATCACCTTTATTGTACTGCTGCCTTTTTTTTTTTGCTAGTTAATAAATGTTCCACAAAATGTCTATGTAAAATAGGAGTGCGTCATATGCTAGGGTGCGTCTTATACGCCAGCAAATACAGTAACCACCAAAAAGGGGGTTTCCGCCCGCCTGTTAGTTTGTGCTCCACTTTGCCCTCTGGGCCAGGATTTGAGAGGGGTGGCTAAGGTGGGCCAGTTTTGTAGATAACTTTATGTTTGTATGCTGCTAGGAAAATTTTATTTGTTCCTACACAAATAGAAACCTTTGCTCTTTACATAGGAGACTTGTACATTGGTTGGTGTAATCTGGGCACTGACTGGTAGGTTTACCCAACCTTGGAATACAGTATCTTCCTGGTCCATTGGGAGCAGAGGAGGGATAACCCAACACCTCTTACCTTACGGCAGGTATGGGATATTGCAGTCGCTGGACTTCCGGACCATTAAGTAATGGGCTTGTGTTTTGATTACATTAAGACCGCTCCATCCAGGAGCATAGATTGTAAAGCCTTTGACAGAGGTCTGCTGGAACCTAAGAACACCCCGACCCCTGCTGGATGTTCCCCTGCACAGATTCTCTATGGCCACTCTCTACGCACCTGTGTTCTGGCCCACCCCAGTTCATTCACGGATGAGTGGCAAATTAAGACTGAGGACTTCGACTGTCGTTCTGCCGTCCACACCGAACGAGCCGTGAGCCTCTACAGCTCACATGCCTGCCCTCTTACCAAGCTCACCGTTGGCGACCGAGTCAGGACCCAGGATGCCACGACGCTATGATGGGACAAGGTCGGCATCGTGACGGGCCATGGCAGGTCAAGTCACTTTCTTTGGGAGCTCCCCAATTAGCCAATCATCTGGGGTGACAACCAATTGAATGCCTTCTTTTTTGAGTTCCCAGACAGCTATTGGTGCTAATACTGTGAAGAGTCTCGAATGCAAAGGGCATGACCTTGGATCTTAAACCTGTACTCCTTTTCCAAAACCCTAAGAAGGAGTGAAAAAACAACAGTAATAGGGAGTACAAGGATAGGAGTAGTTATCCAGAAATTGCAGCTCAGAACTTGTGTGGCCCTGAGGTGCTACTTAAAAAATTGTAGAATGCTGCAATAGGACTTGCAAAAGGGGCTTTGTAACTGGAACCAAAATAGTCATAGAAGACTTTTAGATCTCTTAAAGTTACTTCCAGAATAGTGGACAAGGTTAGGACAGAAAAAGTTACTTCCAGAATAGTGGACAAGGTTAGGACAGAAAAGAGGTGGAGCTTTATATAGAACTTGGAAGTGGTTATCTCATCTGAGATTTGACCT
This sequence comes from Macrobrachium nipponense, assembly GCF_015104395.2. NCBI lineage: Eukaryota > Metazoa > Arthropoda > Malacostraca > Decapoda > Palaemonidae > Macrobrachium > Macrobrachium nipponense. The sequence goes on from NC_087206.1 coordinate 56,695,167, forward strand.
GTATGGGTACAAACTTCTAGGTGGCCACATTATGTGGGAACTTGATTAAAATGGCACACTGAGCTGACTGTTACCCCCACTTGGTTGTCAATATTTAGCACCTAGTAAGGTATTTGAAGGAAAAAAAGTGAAGCCCATAGCTCATAGATGTATTTTTACAGACATTTAGTCATGTAATACATACCGTATATACTCATGTAACACGCGATCTCGCATATCATGTGACCCCCAAATTTTCACTCTTAAAAAATGATTTTATCACGTATCTCACGTATCATGCGAGTTTTATTTAGGAGACCAAATAATAACGGGCTAACCTCGTTTCCTCCTCTTTATCTATTCCAGTTTTTAGTTAGGCTAACCCCTTTTCCTCCATCTCTTAATCTATACTATCTTCTATTTAAGTTTAAAAAGTAAAAGAGATTGCCAAAGTATCGGTAGTAATGATATACTTGTTTGGAAAATGCATACAGCCAGAAACAGCTGATTTGCTTTGAACAACTGCCTTTTTGCTTGCATTTCAACCATCGTACGATAGTAAAAAATTACCATTGTTATGTTACAAATGGCGTTAAGGAGAATAAGATTGATATATTTTTACATTACAGATAGTTGTCGACTTACTACCGCAACTGGTTACGACCAACCAGTCACAAATCGATTAGGACATCAGTCGGCCCTTGTTAATTTTCCGTAAGAATATTATACTAGCCTAGCCTACACTAGGGTAATCAGTACCATCATTACATATAGGGTAGCCTAGCCTACACTACACAGCATATTTTATACATATATGGCATAGTAATTATTAATTACAGCTAATTCTTTAGGTTCAATGCACATTGGCTTATGATAATTCAGTACAAAGAGAAATTGAATAACATTTAAAAAGTTAGCCTCGGTTGTACGATGATGATGATATCGTGGTACATATACTATAGTATACGAATACAGTAGCCTAGCTTTCAGTATACTGTATACTGCATGTACTATATAATTTAGTAATTTATTAATATAAGCCAATTTTGGAGGTTCAATGCATTCTGACTATGACATATCAGTAGAAAAAAAATGGACATGAAACGGGAATCAGATTCGAACCGACAGCGGCATACCTAATTGAGCGATGTCAGGCTGCTGACGGCTAGTATATTTATGAAATGAAAAATATTGTATGTATTTTCATATTATATCATAAAATACTAACAAAGCGGTCAGTGTTTTGGATTAGAAGTCAGCTGATGGTGAATACGAGTTTATTTCTCCGTATTTAACTCAATTCAGAGCGAATTGCCTTTCTTCTAGTTGGCGTAAAATATCTAGATACATTACTTATATAAGACAGGGTAATTTGTCATTTTACTACGTGTTTGTAAGTCGAAATATGAATCAAATACGTCTCATGAACTAAAGTACTTTTTTTTCGTAACAGATTACGTGATTCCGTTCGCTATTTTCATTTAATTTCATCGTAGTACGAACCTTTACCGTTACGTTACTTATCTTTTATCGGTGTGAAAACAACAGTATAATGTGTTCTTTGAAGACCTGAAGTTTTGATTAAAATTATTTTCTCAAAATTTTATTTACGATTGTGTTTGATGGAAAAAGTTTACTGGAGTTATATCTTTGTTGCCAGTGTACGATAATAGCACTATATGGATGAAACTCGCAAAATTCGGTATAGTACAGGCAGTCCCCGGGTTACGACGGGGGTTCCGTTCTTGAGACGCGTTGTAAGCCGAAAATCGTCATAAGCCGGAACGACGCTTGGAAATATGTCTTAAACTAATAAAAAGTTATAAAAACCTTACTTGTAATCCTTTGGTTACACTACATGTTGTTTCCTGTAGTTTTATGTACAACCTGGAGTTATTTTCATAAAAGAATGCTGGTTCTTGAAGGTAAAAACTATTGTAATCCTCTGGTGATACTACATTCTTGAAGTTTTATGTACAACCTGGAGTGATTTTGCCAAATCTTGAGAGCTACAAGAACAGCTGATTACTATTTACGTATTATATAGACTAATTAAAGTAAACGTATCTTTAAATAGGCTTATATATTAGTATCAACAAAACATTTCCTGCCATGAGTCAGAGGCCGTTTAATGAAACGAACACTTCTCTGTCCTATCTGTTCAGAAAATAAACGTTACGTCAATCCCCGAGACCATTGTTGCCAAGGCGTCTCCTCTCTCTCTCTCTCTCTCTCTCTCTCTCTCTCTCTCTCTCTCTCTCTCTCTCTCTCTCTCTCTCTGATCAAATTACACTGGAACCTTGACATACGATTGCCCTAATATACGAATGTTTTGAGATACAACAGAAAATTTGCGAAAATATAAGCTTTGATATACAACGAAATATTTGAGATACGATTTTGTTGCGATGAGTGTTAGTGTTAATAGGCGACCGATATAGGCGTTCAGTCTGTTTGGTTTTGTTGGTGCTGCATGTTAACACGTCGTTGTTTAGTTCGTTGTATTTGCACCTATTTTTCGTGTTATTTTGTCTATTTTATTATTAACCATGGGTCTCAAAGCTAAAGACAAAGCAGGTGATAAGAAAAAACCCAAGAAAATGATTTCGATGGAAGCAAAACATGAAATTATAGCAAAGCATGAACGTGGCGTTCGTATCGTCGATTGGCAAACGAGTATGGTCGAAATCCTTCTACAATATCCACGATTATCAGCAGAAGGAAGCTATAAAAACATTCCAAAGGCATCACCATATTTCTAAACTACGAACTGATTAAAAAAAATAAATAAAAAATTAGTTTAGCAATGTTATTTCATTTGTGTTTTTATACGTAGTTATTAGTGTACATACGTAAATAAAAAGAGAACAAATCGTTCCCTGCCACCCTTCCCTACCTCCTCCCCCTGCTGGCCTCATGTCATCTTTCGTTGTGGTAAGTAAAATTCCTTTCTTTTTTTAATTGATTTTATTAACATTTATTATCATTTATCACATTGCTATGTTATTTTATCATTATGTGTGTTATTACTCGTTTATTTGTGTATAAATTGTGTATATTATATGTAATTTAGCTGTGTTTAGGTGTGGTTTCATAGCGCTGGAACGAATTAATACATACTACATTATTTTAAATGGGAAAAAATGATTTGAGATACAACTGTTTTGATAATACGACGATGGTAACGGAACAAATTAATTCGTATGTCAAGGTTCCAGTGTACTGGATAATGTCTCTCTTTGGATACTTCGATTTTGCCAAATCTTGAGGCTACAAGAACAGTTGATTACTATTTACGTATATCATATAGACTAATTAAAGTAACGTATCTTCAAATAGGCTTTATATAAATTAGTATCAACAAAAACATTTAACGGCATGAGTCAGAGGCCGTTTAACGAAACGAACACTTCTCTGTCCTTAACTCGGAGCGTCGGAAGACTCCTCTCTCTCTCTCTCTCTCTCTCGTCTCTCTCTCTCTCTCTCTCTCTCTCTCTCTCCTCTCTCTCTCTCTCTCTCTCTCGCTCTCCTCTCTCTCTCTCTTCTCTCTCTGTGATCAAATTACTGGATAATGTCTCTCTTTGGATACTTGGAATTTGCGTTGTAATCTAACCAGAAACTTTGTTTTGTTATGATTACTGGAAACAAGCAATGATTTTTTCATTATTTGCGCTTTTGGACTTATATGTAAACTATGCGCACCGCAAGCTAGTATGTATTCATTCGCTCGGAAACTAGTTCCGCATATGAGGCGTCACTAAAAAACATAGAAAAATACGACATAAAAAGTGTCGAAAATCATCATAACCTCAAAATTTTTGTTGTAATCTAACCAGAAACTTATTTTTATTAATATACTGTGCTAAACTATAAAGGATTTTTATCATAGTATGCGTTTTTTAAAAGCGTCGTTAACTCGGAGCGTCGGAAGCGTCAGCGTCGTGACCTCGGAACAAGCGTCGTAACCCAGGACGGATTTTTCCATTGAATATTTAAGAAAGAGCGTCGTAACCTCGGAACGTCGTAAGCCGGAACCGTCGTAACCCGGGGACCGCCTGTACTACAGTGGACCCCCGTATTCACGTTCTCCGGATTCGCGGACTCACACATTCGCGGATTTCTCTCAGGAACGTTTCCCTGCATTATTCGCGGAAAATTCGCGGTATTTTTCTATGAGAAATATCCACAAATTCCTGGTTTTTGTTATCAATTTCATCATAAAATGCACTTTTTGTGATAAAACTATTAAAAAAAAACCAAGTATGAAATTTTTAGTGGTTTTTCTTAAGTTTTAACTCACAAAATAGGCTGTTTTTAGCGTTTTTATAGGGGTTCCAAACATTCGCGAATTCTAACTATTCGCGGGGGGGTCTGGTACGCATCCCCCGCGAATATGGGGGGGGACCACTGTATATGGATGAAACTCGCAAAATTCGGTATAGTACCTTCAAACTCGACCGTAAACAAAATGAGAGAAATGTGTTTTAATGAAAACTATTGGGCATGAAAAGAACACCTTTTACTTTTTTTCACTCCAATAAAAGATAAATACGTAAAGCTCATAGTATTCTGGTGAGATAAAGTGAAAATATTAAACTGAATCTGTTGATTTTTGTTTCACAATAAACATGACCTCAGCACCATCTACTAACGAAAAAATAACTAAATTCTGTTTACAAATGGTATGTTTTTAAGTGATATTTCCACTTGAAAATACCTTGTATATAACGTAAAATAACCTTGTCTCATATAAATAGAGTATCTTGATCATTTGCGCTAACTAGAAGCAAGAAAGTTGCTCTGATTTGAGTTCAACGCATCAAAACAAACTTACTCGCAATCGCCCTCAGCTGATTTTCAAACCAAAACATGATTACCATGTTTGTATTTTATAATACAAACAAATAGTACTATGAAAATACATATAATATTATTGGATGCAGAGAAGTAAAACATAACTTTTTAAAAGATCCATGGAAAAGATGCATATACTAGAATTTTATATCTTATGTAAGATGCGACCCCCTTAAAATCAGCTCCAAAATTAGGGCTTCAAAAGTCACATGATACACGAGTATATCGGTAAAATTCAAGGGTAAGCCGTAAAGGCGACTTGCCGCCTGCCCGCTACTTATAAGTGACGCCTAATAAAATCCTAAATAAAGGCAAAACGAAAGGCAAATTCACTCTCTAAATATTGAAAAAGGGCGGAACCAGTACTTAACTTGGGTGAAGAGGTAGATTGACGATCCGTAACCAAGAATAAAAATTAAAGAACAAATAGCTATATTCGAACGTACGAACACGATATGGCTATCGAAAAGTATGACGTCACAGACAACTTCAACGGGGTAGCTAGGTGTGACTTATGGGTCGGCTCCCCGTATTTAGGGTCTTTTGATGAGGAAAAGGCTAATTGGAGGGGTTGCTGTGGTAGTGTTTAACACTCGCCCCAGTTTTATACCGACACCTTTTATATAGGTGAGCGAGTCAGAAGCTTCTGACATGTCCAATTTAGCAGTTCTCTGGTATTATAGCAATATTTAACTAGAAATAGTGCTAAAGCAGACATATTTCACTGGGCGACACGGCTTCCTCGCCCAGAAATAGATTTTTCCTATGTCAAAATCCCTTTTTTGGCACTGGATAACCGCCTGACCTTAGTGCTGGGCCATATGGGCCAAATTTCATACGTTCATCCCAAATTTTTTAATTAATGAATTGTATTTAACAAAAGAATAGTAACCTAAGCAAATTTGATGGTATGCAATGGTGGACTACATTGTAGTTAACCATAATGGAGTATAATCTTTAAAATTTTTTTATTTTGCTGTTTATGGTTTGAATAGGACAAGTTCAAGTTACTTTGTATTGTTTTGCTAAAGTGTATGCATTGCATTATCTTACTGTCTTAAGATAAATATTTTCTCATGGTTTTCAAGATAGCCCCAGAGACTGTGCTTCAGGATATGCATAGCCCCAGAGACTGTACTTCAGTATATGCATAGCCCCAGAGACTGTACTTCAGGATATGCATTTCTCAAAGTTACTTTTTTTTCAGTTATTATCTTATCAGAAGTTGATAAATTGACTAAGGATGCACAGCATGCCTTGCGCCGAACCATGGAGAAGTATGTAGCAACTTGCCGCCTTATCTTATGTGCTAATTCAAGTTCTAAAGTCATACCAGCTATACGAAGCAGATGCTTTGGAATTAGAGTAGCTGCTCCTTCTGTTGATGAAATTGCGCATGTTTTGCAGGTAATTACTCTTATACCTTTACAGATAGACTAGGTTGATTGAAAACCTTATCCTGGATAGGTATCTTTTTTTATGGCAGGTACTGCATATGTTTCATTTTCTTCACTTTTTCTTCTTTATACGTATATTTCTTAAGTGTTATTGGTAATGTGATTACTCTATTGTAAGTACGTATATGGAAAGTTTAAAGGCAAAATATTGCATTAAGAATTTGACTTTAGTCTGTGAATACATTTTACGTTTCACCTTCATCTTTTTTATTTTCTCATCACATAAAGAAGCTTTGGAGTTATTTCTAATGTTAAGAAATATAATGACTAAACACCAGTCCCTCATTTTCCCGATTGATGTACCCTTAAACAAATACTGACACCTTATTCTATGTGTTATTTAATTGGCTACTGAAATGCTTAATAATCAGAGCAACTAATTTGGCAATGCTAGTGATAGTTCCTGTTTGTTCTTATACGATATACAAACCCTCAGTCCTTTACAGTAGGATATACTTGTGACATAGCTGGAATATGGCTGTTAAATTCTTGAATAAAGTGGTTAGGCAGTAACTACCGCCCGGTAGGCCTGGATGTAAATACTCCAATTTACTTGTGGCCATCTTTAAGTGAAGACACATGTTTGTGAGTTATATTAATAATTAATTGGCATTAATAATTAATATACAAACCCACTTTTTGTGTTAAGCCTTGCTAGCTCCCTTTTCCCCTTCGTGTGGTAAGAGTCGGCAGCAAGAGGGTATCTACACTCTTAGCACTTATTTTTGCCCTTTAATGTAAGGGCGTGACAATATATTTATTTGACATTTACACTTGTGCTATGGAGAATTTACCATTAAACTTCAGAGGTTTGCCCTTTGTTTTTATCTCCTGGTATTTCCCCTTCTTTGCCCTTTTTGCCATCTTATCTGATGAAGAAAGGGGAGGCCGTGTGGTGTTGATGTTAGAGAGATCTCCTCTTGTGTCGGAGGGCAGTGCCCATAAGTGGGAAAGAGTATCCTTTTCAATCATATTTTCTTTTTTCTGTAGGCTAAGAATCAGTGATAGTAGATTACAGCAGTGGATAGTTGGATATCTCTTTGTGTTGGGTCTCCTAACCCTCAGAATTGTACCTGTGACACGTTAGCTTGCTGTGACATTGGCCCTTGAGTGTGTGTACAGTCCCCTGCTGAAAAAATGGTATGGATTGCTCCTGTTATCCTGGAGTTTCGTCCATGGACAGCGGCTACAAAGCTGCCGTGGTTGTTAACTCTACTTGTGGGATGACTATGCTTCATTCTTTAGAAGTCTTGCAGAAGCTGGGGAAGAAGAGTTGAGGAAGAAGAGGTCTTGTCACCTCCCTCTTTGAAAGGTTCCTAGCCTAAGAAGACGAAGGTAGCTTCTCCGCCCCTAAGAAGTCATGCCACGAGACTTCTAAGGGTCTCCATCCTTCCCCTGGGGAGGAAGCAGTTGGCTCTCTTGTTGGCTCACCTGCTTCTTTGGGAGTAGGACCGTGATGCTGTCCCCAGGGTCTAGTGTCTCGGGATCCTCAGGAGTTTGAACCAAAGCTTGTTCTCCTGTCTCTGGTACCAAGGGCATTGCTCATGGAACTGGTGGTGAGGGGTGAGAGGAGGGACAGAGTCGTGCCCCGGAACCAACTTCGTTCATCAGGTTCCAGGGTCAATGTCGCTGTCCCTTGGGACAAGGCATCTGGAGATCCCCTTTACAGCCCTCTTAGCATGAGGTTTTGGCCTTGAAGAGGGCTGGGATGCATCGTGAGGATGAAGCATGTTCTTGCCAGTCTAGTAGTAGTGGCGCTACTACAGCTAGGCAAGCACCTCTGCATTCTCCTCGGGAAAGCCTCTTGCCAAGAGGATCACGCTTTCCTAGACCCATGTCGCTATCACCACAGTCAGGTTGGTGACAAGGCTTGGCTCATTCCTTTTGACAGTGCTGCTATGGGGAGAAATGAGTGCATCTAATCCTCCCTCTCCTATTCCCTCCACTTCCTCGGGCAACACCGGTAGGGGTGAGGTGAATAGGAGGAATCCTGTAGTGTTCTCCGCAGGATTCAGCATCAGGCCTACGTTCCTGGAGGGGTCTTATGGTCCCACCGGACGTCCGCCCATGTCTTTGAGGGAGGATCTTCTGTCAAGGATAGAGAGACTTCTAAACTGTTTCGACACTTGGTGTTCCAATTTTCAGGTTTTGAACACCTGGAGACTGTTCTCCCTGCCTCTTTCTGTCCTTTGGGTGGATTCCAATTTGCAGTCTAGTGGGGTATTGCATTTTGAGAGCCTCAATTGCATATTCTGTTGAATTGCACTCTTAATCCAGTCTTAAATGCTCTCATATAGGACTGATTTTTATGCCGATTACTCCTTGATTTTTATGGAAGTTGAAGAGGGACTCCTCCTTGACTATTGTTTGATGAAATTCAAGTGTTGCCAAGTGCTTGAATTCCTTGGAGGGAAGACTACCCATCACTGACTGTGGGGTACAACCCCTTTGGTGGTTGTACACTACCCCCTTTGGTGGTTATACACTTCCCCCTTTGGTGGTTATACACTTCCCCCTTTGGTGGTTATACACTTCCCCCTTTGGTGGTTGTACACTCAGAGAGACTCACAAACAGGTACCCAACACAGCCCAAGTTCCATGTAGTGCCCTTGGAACCAGAGACAGGAGAACGAATCTGGGTCTGGACCCCTTGGGCTCCCAAGACACTAGACCCTGTGGACGGCATCACATTTCCTCGCTCCCGAAGGAGCAGGTGAGCCAACGGGGGAAGAATGCAGACCCTTAGAAGTCTTGAGTCAAGACTTCCTAGGGGGTGGAGAAGCTACCTTCCTCTTGTTGGGCCGGGATGCCTTCGAAGGAGGAAAGGAGGCGCCAGATGACTAAAACGACAATCCCTTTCTGTGGAACTCCATAGTCTGACAAGATGACATCAGGACTGCAACACGGGAAAGGAGAGTGCTATACCATTCCATAGCAAGGAACCGCATTGACGAAGAGACAAGTTGAGTGAGCTGAGCTGACCACTGTTGCCTAATTATGGGTGATAATTGTCAGCAAAGAACTATCACTTCTTCCCAATTAACTGTTCTCCTTCGAGGCCGAAGCTATAATAAGAAGAATAAAGAGGGATTCTGTTTCTGCTGTCCTACGTCTTGGGACCCTAAGGTCCAAGACAGTGGTAAGACCAAGGAAATCTTTACGTAAATTGGCGCTTGAACTAGAAACAAAAAGAGGAAAGAAGAGAAGTTATAGTCCTGTATATCTAGAGTTGAAAAAATCTGATATTAAGCCATTTCATGTTATCAGTAAGCCCAACATCACTCAGCAACAGAGAGAAGACCGTGCATGGTTTTGTGATTCATTTCTTAAAGATTGGGATGAAGTTGACTTTCTCCATGTTACCGCACCAGATGAATTCTACATTTACACAGTCAGGAAGCCAAGTCATAAAAATGACATCATTTGGGCTGCAAGGTTGGATGATATCTGCGATGACGTGCGCTATCGCCAAGTTGTGGAATTTCCTGAATGTCTGGGAATTTTTCTTGCTTCAGATCCAAATGGTTAACCCTTTAACGCCGATTGGACGTATTAAACGTCTATATAAATTGTCTGTTTGGTGCCGATTGGACGTATATACGTTGATATAAAAAAGTTGTTTTAAAAATTCGCGGAAAAATAGTTATAGGCCTACTAGGCAAAAACTTTTGAATCACGCACCTTGGGGGATGCTGGGAGCTCATGGATCAAGGCGTTGTTTTGTTTACAATCGTTACCCAGGCGCTCAAGCGCGAATTTCTTTCTACTCGCACTAAAAAGCATCAGCGACACATCTCAGAAATTATTTCGTCACTTTGACATAATTTTTGCACCATTTTAAATTAGCTGTTACATGGAGTATTATATATGATAATGTGCATAATTTCAGGTAGAATACAACAAAAAACAACTCATTGTTGTAGCTTTTATTAGTTTTGAAATATTTTCATATAAATAACGACAAGTGCCAAAATTTCAACCTTCGATCAACTTTGACTCTACCGAAATGGTCGAAAAACGCATTTGTAAGCTAAAACTCTTATTTTCTAGTAATATTCAATCATTTACCTTCATTTTGCAACAAATTGGAAGTCTAGCACAATATTTCGATTTATGGTGAATTTATGAAAATAAATTTTCCTTACGTCAGCTCGGTAACTTCCGAAAAAATCAGAAATTTTTTCGTGCGATTGTCGTAATGTTTGCACCATTTTAAATTAGCTGTTACATAAAGTTTTATATATGGAAATGTGCGCAATTTCATGTAGAATACAACCAAAAACAACCCATGGTTGTAGCTTTTATCAGTTTTCAAATATTTTCATATAAATAACAATAAGTGCCAAAATTTCAACCTTTGGTCAACTTTGACTTGACCGAAATGGTCTAAAAACGCAATTGTAAGCTAAAACTCTTATATTCTAGTAATATTCAATCATTTACCTTTATTTTGCAACAAATTGGAAGTCTCTAGCACAATATTTCGATTTATGGTGAATTTATGAAAAAAACGTTTTTTCTTATGTCCTCGCGGTAACTTCTGAAGAAAATCTGAAATTTTTTCGTGCGATTGTTGTAATGTTTGCACCATTTTAAATTATCCGTTACATAAAGTTTTATATATGGAAATGTGTGCAATTTCATGTACAATGCAACTAAAAACAACCCATGGTTGTAGCTTTTATCAGTTTTGAAATATTTTCATATAAATAACGATAAGTGCCAAAATATCAACCTTTGGTCAACTTTGACTCGACCAAAATGATAAAAAAATGCAATTGTAAGCTAAAACTCTTATATTCTAGTAATATTCAATCATTTACCTTTATTTTGCAACAAATTAGAAGACTCTAGCACAATATTTCGATTTTGGTGAATTTATGAAAAAAAAAAAAAAATTTTCTTACGTCCGCACGGTAACTCTTCCGAAAAAAAAATCAGAAATTTTATCATCTGATTGTCGTAATGTTTGCACCATTTTAAATTAGCCATTACATAAAGTTTTATATATGAAAATGTGCTCAATTTCACGTAGAATACAACAAAAAAACAACCTCTGGTTGTAGCTTTTATCAGTTTTAAAATATTTTTATATAAATAACGATAAATGCCAAAATTTCAATCTTCGGTCAACTTTGACTCGACCGAAATGGTCGAAAAACACAATTGTAAGCTAAAACTATTACATTCTAGTAATATTCAATCATTTACTTTTATTTTTCAACAAATTGGAAGTCTCTAACACAATATTTCGATTTATTATGAATTTATGAAAAAAACTTTTTCCTTATGTCTGCGCAGTAACTCTTCCAAAAAAATCAGAAATTTTTTCGTGCGATTGTCGTAATGTTGGCACCATTTTAAATTAGCCGTTACATAAAGGTTTTGGAGCGCTTACAGTTCAGTTGACCACGGGTTTTGTCTGCTATAAAAACGATAATGGGGGACCCTTTTGGGAACCGGGGTTTTTGGGTGGGGGTGGGGGGAGTACATGCGAGTAAATGAAAACGGTAAGGGGGGGAGCCATTGGGAAACCGGGTTTTTGGGTGGGGGCAAACCCAGATGACGACAATGAACATGAAAAACAACAAAAACCCTAGCAGACGAAACCCGTTGCCAAGTAAACTGTAGGAGCTCATGTACCAACAAAAATGTAGGAGGTCCCGTCCCCCGTTGTGTTAGGCTAACCAAACAACGGCAATGAACACTAAAAACACGAAACCTTAGCAAAAAAAACCAGTGGCCAACTAAACTGTATGAGCTCCCGTTCCAACTAAACTGTAGGAGCTCCTGTTCCAACTAAACTGTAGGAGCTCCTGTTCCAACTAAACTGTAGGAGCTCCGGTGATCGTAACCAAACGAACCAACCTAACCAAACTTAGGCCGCGTGCCCTTACCTGGCCAGGGGGCTTGCGCCCCCCTGGACCCCCCAGTATAGTATATTAATGTGATTGCTACCTAACCAAAGGAACCAACCTAACCATAGTTAGTTCTCCGCATCCTTACCTGGCCGGGGGGCGAACCCAGTATAGTATATTAACAGTGATTGCTACCTAACCAAAGGAACCGACCTAACCAAACTAAGTCTGCATGTCCTTACCTGGCTGGGGGGCTTCGCCCCCCTGGACCCCCCTGTGTAGTAAGTTAACAATTATAAATATCTAACCAATATAACTTGTCCATACATATGGCTGGCACCCGTATATCCTTACTGATAACTAAACAAAATGAATATTTCCGAGAATACATTGGTTAAAGTCAAGGCCCACGTTGTTTGCTCGAACACATGGACTGCGTTCGAACACGTGGACTTCTAGCGAACGTGAATGTTCGGATGTTTGTTGAGCGTGGCCTGACTTCAGCATAGCGGAAATAACAATGGCGTGCTTAGTTTTGGCAAAATAATTAAAATACGTTGCATTTACATTGATAACCTAACCTTGGAGATGTTGCTAGTCGTCCAATGATGGCCGGCGGTCCCCCCCCCCCCCCCCCAGAAATATAGAACTTAATAAGAGAAATCCGAGTCGTTCAAATCTTCTGGGTAGAGGATTTTTTTTTTCTTTCTTGGCGGGACGGTTGTTTTCCGAGATGACTGAACAAGGGGAATTTGTGGACGAGGCACGGTGAGGTGACGAATCCGTTTGTACAGCGGGAGCGACGTCTCGTGATTGTTTGTTTTCAGCGACATTGGCCTTCAATTTGGCGGGTGTTGAAACTACTTTATTTAATTGATATACACGTTTAATTAAATCTAAAAATGCTTTAAATGGACAATCAACTTGAGTTAGGTAACGTTTTTTTACACAATACATAGCGAAATATGAATTATACAAATTTTTTTCTGTATCACTTCTAGGTAAGACATTTCGTTTCAAAACCCGCCAAGTAGATTCTATCGTGCTTGTGTGTATGTTTTCTCGTGTGGGTCTACAAAATGCAATGTGTGATTAATGTTTTGTGTGATTTGAAATGTTGACTTAAGTGTGATATGATTTCCAGCAATCAGAAATGACAATTGAATCAGGATGTATGTTATCAATTAAAATAGGAAGAAGTGTTCTGTAGTCCTGTCTGGTACAACCTGAAAAAATGTTTCTTTTGTTTGGCGGTTCAATCCCGCCGAGAACCCAACAACCATCGACACGTCTGCCTTTGTTGAATTTCCTTCTACCAAACTTGGACTTGTCAATCTCGACCACGTGACCAGGTCAGCCATTTTTCCGATTGTCCATCACCAGAATATCGACACAAACGTCCCGGCAGAAATTAAACCAGTCCACAAGAGTGTTGGGCGAGCCGATCCTCAGATTAAGTTGCATATCATTTTGGGAAGCGTCGTGAACCCAGCCGTGGATAAGCACTAAGATGCTCTTCAGGGAGAGATGGGGACCCCGAGAAGAATGACCCATGGAGAATTGAGATGTATTTGCGGCAGCGCCTTGCGTTGCACCGCCATTGAAAACTGTCCCCTTTTTTGAAGAGGCCGATGGCGCCTTCATTACAGGCCTTACACACGCCACTAAAATCCCCCAGTAGGCCTGTTTTCATTAAATAACTAACTAGGGATTGTTCGTCGTGACACAAAATGTATATGTCTTCCAGCGTGACGGGAACGGCGGCAGCGAACGCCACGTGTGGCGGGCACGACAAATTCTCGGCAGAAGAAGACATGGTAGTTATGACGAAGCACTGAACTGGCTGAGAAACAGGAACAGACTGAAGGGTCAGGGTCAAGGTCCGGTTCCAGGTACTAGTTATCCTAGCGGATAACTAGTACCTGGAAAATATGTATCGAAGAATGTAAAAAAATGTAGGTCATACAGATGAGTTGGGCAAGGAAAGAAATATCGAATAATGGGGAAAAAATGTATCTCCTACAGATTATGTTGGCACGGGTAAAACTATCGTGGGCAAGAGTCAAAATATCGAATAATGAAAAAAAAATGGACTCCTGCAAATTAGTTGGGCAAGCATGGGAAAAAAAATAGAATAACGAAGGGAAAAAATGGAGCTCTTACAGTTCAGTGGGCATGGGTAAAAATATAGATACTGTAAATTAAATTGGAGGTCCTAAAGATTAGTTGGGCAAGATTAAAAATATCGAAAAGAATCGGTGGACTAATACCACAGGATGGCTCCCGTTTGTTTGTGGCTTTCATGTTGATGCATGTTCGGGTTCGTCCGGGCGGGTCGGTCCTGTGGGTTGGGGTCGGGTTTGGTCGGCTGGTCGGGTGGTGGGTTTGCGGCTGCGGGTCATCTGCGAGAACTACTTACCTTGGCGGAGGGATTACGGACCGGGCAAAATGTGTTACACGGCCCGGTCAACTGAACTGTAATCTACCCAAAGTTTTATATATGAAAATGTGCGCAATTTTATGTAGAATACAAACAAAAAACAACCTATGGTTGTAGCTTTATCAATTTTGAAATATTTTCATATAGATAACGATAAATAGAAAATATTCGTCCTTCGGTCAACTTTAACTCGACCGAAATGGTCGAAAACTGCAATTGTAAGCTACAACACTTAAAGTCTAGTAATATTCAATCAATCACCTTCATTTTGCAACAAACGGGAAGTCTCTAGCACAATATTTCGATTTATGGCAAATTTTTGAAAACTGCTTTTTTTTATGTCCGCGCTTTACGAATTCATGCATCATTTTGTGATAATATTTTGTCTGTGTTGCCTTGATCGTTTTACAATGTGTTATATACCAAAATGATCGCAATTTAGTGTACAATACAAAAAAAAATTAACTCTAGCTTTAACCGCTTTGCTCACAGCGCGATTTGAATACAATTATATATGAAATTTTGTTTTCGCGTTATCATATATCCCATTATTTATATATGATAATGATATTTTTTTTTATTTCTGATGGTTGCATACTAAACTTCACACAATGACAAAGAAAGGAGCCAATATTTAATGTCACATACACAGTAAATAACATGAAAATGCAGATTACTGTACGGAAAACATTCCCATCTGTGAATAGCTGGGGCCCGCGAATAATTTTATAGATACGTTCCACAGAGAAACCTGTGAATGGGAGAGTCCTCCCGCGAATCATTTTTAGATAGGTTTCAAAGAAAAATCTGTGAATGAGTGAGTCTGTGAATTCTGAGAACGAGAGTACGGGGTATCCACTGTATATTTGTAAAATATTTACATAAATTTACTAAGATCAAAGAAGCAGTATCTTTTTTGGATTACAGTAAACCTCTGTGTTTGCGAGAGATCGGTACCAGACATCCCCGTGAATAGCTAAAGACTGTGAATACTTAAACTTCTCTCAAAATGTGTAGAACTGCCTACGTACTTTGAGAGTTCTATCACAAAAAAATGCTAAAAATGCTTATACCTGAGTAGTTTAGTAGTTTTATCTCAAAAAGTGCATTTTGTCATGAAAATGATATGTAAATACAATAATTTGTGAATATTTCACAGTGAAAAATACTATGAATAGACAAATTTACTATGAATAATTAGTATATGTATATGTAGTGCAGTCCATAGAAAAATCTTCGAGTAGGCAAGTCCGTGAACGAGTCTATGAATAACAGGGTTCAACTGTATACATTTTTTTTTCTAATATTTCTTTGCACTTTTCTTTGCAAAATTTTTCCCTAATATTTCTTTGCACTTTTCTTTGCAAAATTACAATTATAACTGACATAGTATCATAAAAGATAAGAACTAAAACCAACCGCAACCCCTTGGTATATATATTAGCTAATAAATAAAAATATGTCATGGGAGGGAGATAAACACAACATGCGCTTGAAGATAAGGTCACAACTAACTCTTGAGCTACCTACTCCATTGATCTGAGCCAGTTTAAAAGTTGCCACTAGTGAACTTATGGGCTATAGAAATAATTGAACCTCTTTCACGCCTGATTCCTGCAAATCAATGTCACGTAATATTGATGCTCACTATGAGTGAATCCGTCCACCACGCAAAACCTGTTAGTGCTACTCATATAATTGAATTCGTCCATTAAGTAAGCTGTTCCGCTGAAGGTTAGGAGTTTACTCAACACCTTCGAAATCTGGAACAATGAACAAAAAGGATATACTATCAGCCTCCATTTTTCCAGTCTTAACTGGCAGTTTGTGATTCTCATATGTGGTGAACAAGTCCACTTCCTCTTGTTGAAGCATGTTAACTATTGTCTGAATGAGTGGTCGTCTAACATCCTCTAAGGTTAGGCTGTAATTTTCCTTGATAGGGATTCTACTATTACACTGAGAGACCCCGTGAGGTGAATTGCAGACAAGTGCACTTCCTTGCACCATCAAAGGATGGCTAGCATTATTCTATTGAGAGGAGATAAGCATGATCCCAACCACTTGATGTATAACATTACAGCCATGTCTAGAACCAACCAAGTGTGTCTCTCTTCTGGAGGTTTTTGAATTTTTTTGAGACAAAAAAGCCATCAGCTCCAGGAAAATATGACAATTGCTCAGAGTAGCTGAACACCTCCCTGCCACCTGATGATCCTCCCAATGTCCTCCCAACCTGTCAACAAGGCATCTGTGTATTGTCGCTCATACAGGCTGAGGAGTCTAGGTGACGTGTTTTGCCAAAGATGCCTTCTGTGACCAAGGCCGAAGTATCTTCTCAACTTTTTGTATATTTTGATGAGGTCAGTTTTTCAGCTTGTTTCTTACGTGTTTCACATTTTCGTGGTCCACTTTGTCGCAAATTTTTGTAGAACATTATTTACTTTTCCATGGGGAACTTTCACTAATTTGTGGAATTTCCTTTGGGCAGTATCTCTAAAATTATCACTAATTCACTTTTTTTGTAGAGCAGTACTGCGTACTCACTAATTTCTGTATTTTTTTATAGTGTAGTCGCTGTTTCATCCTCAAAGTAGTACCCTTTCCATGGTCTATCCAGAGCTCCATGGCAACCAGACTAATGTCAAAGAATTCTCTTAACTGGTTTTATGGCTGGGTATGTGTCGTAATGATAAATATTATAATGTGATAGAATATAAATGGACTCAGGATAATAGGGCACTTTTATTATCCTCAGCGAGCGCTGATACCCAGTTTTCCTACTATGTCAAAACCGTAAGAAGAAGTTGTTATATGCATATGTTAACGCAGATATTAATCTCGTTTTTATTTGGTAAACTTGGAACCCCGAGCGTCAGGCAAACCAATACACACAGCCCCCCCCCCCCCCCCCCCCCCCATCTCTCTCTCTCTCTCTCTCTCTCTCTCTCTCTCTCTCCATTCTAACAGGTAATCAAAATGAGAGTCAAATTATATAAAAAATAACTATTTATTTAACAATGGAAAGATAATAATCCAAGTATCACTGACTAACTTAACTCAGTTAACCCCCAACATTAAAATGTCTAAAACAGTAATTTGTCACACCAATTGTCTCTCCCATCTGGGACTCTCTGTCCCCCTAGGACTCTCGGTCCCCCCTTGCCAGAATCGTCTGTTTCAAAGACACGAGAAACACACTCGTTAGCACACATAAGTTTAAAGACAAAGTTAAAGATTAAACATTCTTACATTGTGTAACAAGCCATTCCTTTTGGCTAAAGTTATTCAACACTCACCCATTGCAGCCGGAATATCTCACTCACTGTTGAAAAAACACTTTGGCATCCGCCATCGTGGCTTTGCCTTCCTCCCTCGGATCTCTGTGCAAGTCTTCCCATAGACTTGGCTAAAGACGCCATTATCAAAGGAAGAGGCGCACTCGCACATATGAATGCACACTTCGTTAACGCCCCTTGTTACTGGCTACAACCAATTTCCCAAAGGCACTTTGAAAAAGACCCATGAACTCACATAACTACAGGACGAAGGTTGACCCGTCTTTCTATG
Organism: Macrobrachium nipponense; assembly: GCF_015104395.2. Classification (NCBI taxonomy): domain Eukaryota; kingdom Metazoa; phylum Arthropoda; class Malacostraca; order Decapoda; family Palaemonidae; genus Macrobrachium; species Macrobrachium nipponense. The sequence goes on from NC_087206.1 coordinate 56,713,325, forward strand.
CAGTTTTCATGTCATGCCATCACAGAAATCATTTATCAGGTTTTCTCAGGTCGTTGCTTCGGCTCTGTTCTCCGCATTCCAAAAAGGTCACAATGAACATATTAAATATATTATTAATTACAACCCCTAGGACTCACACATACGCACAGTCATATTGTGTACATACTCAAAATCCAACCAAGACTCCATTCCCTTTCTGGTCAGTCAAGAAACCAGAGCTCAGAGAAGTCAATTCTTTGCTTATTGATTCAGCTAGGCATAGTTTTAAGTTTGTTTAAAAATTTTTTTATTTAAGACTAGAGCAATGATTTATTAGTGTGGCTTATTTCGTCTGCATTTTTTACGATTTATGAAAATTAGGCTGGGTCTGAGAATTTTGTTCTTCACTTAGGCTACCTACTAATTAATTTCATTACCAAGGTTCATGAGAACAAGTTGAAAACTAAGTGGCAAATGGTAATTCTACCATTGTCTGATCTTTTAATCACTACAAAATTCTAAAACTCTGTCTTTACAAGATTAATCATTTTGAAAGTAAAGGGACTGAAGGCTAGGTCTTATTCAAAATTGGAAGTAGAGATCCAATTATTTTTCTTTTACCTGGTAAAGGACATCTTCTATACATAGCTTTTAATGTTGTAGACACATGTAAGAAATACATAAAGTATTTACCTTTGCTTCAAACAATAAGGATCTTTCTGATGAGGAAATTAAAGACAGATGATCGGATGCATGAAAAATTTATTGAGATATTCACTAATGCTTACAAATATACAAATGGTGTAGAATATGCCAGTTAGCAAAAATATAAAATGTTCAGGGAGATTGTCGGAGTATGCATCCCTCTACTCTGCTAAGTTGCTGGCTATAGAAAACACTTTAGAAGAAGCGTATTACATGAGAGATAATAATTTTACTATACTATATGAGGATTCTTTTAGTTATGTGCCATAAAGCACATGAATATTTGTAGCCTTGTTGTAACTAAAGTAAAAAAAAGAACTTATTTGCCCAGCCTTGAAGTCCAAGGTTGTTCAGTTGTGTTGGGCACCAAATCACTTTGGCATTGGTGGAAATGCAGTTGCTGATAAAGAAGCAAAGAAGGCATCTGAAGAAAATGCGATTAACTACAGGAAGGTATATACCTCATGCTGACATGGAACCTGCCATATATCAGTAGTACATAATAAAGTTATGGCAAGAGAGTTGGGCCTCTTCCGCACTTCTAAGCATGTAATAGAAAATACAAAAGAATTCAAGCAAATATCCAGCCTTGGGCTTCATCTAGCAACATAAATAGAGCTTATAAAACATATCTCTCTCATCTTAGAATTGACCACACATTCTTGACTCAGATTTTTGTTGGAGAAAAGTAATCCACCTGTCATGCTAGCCTGACAGTACAGCCCATGTTTGTGGATTGTTAATTGTAGCATTGTACTTGCTGCAGACATCTCCTTCAAGGCAAAAACCTTTATGAATTTTATACAGCAATAGCAGTATTTTAAATTTGATAAAGTTTTGAAAAGAGACAGATTTATATAATTTTATGTTTTTCTAATTTTTATCATTATATAATTATGACTTTTTAAAAGGTAAAAATGTATAAAATTTTGTATAGGGTTTTCTGTTTTATATCAGTATTTATAAAAAAAATTATTGTATGTTTTAAAGCCTACATAAATGTATTTAATGTGTTGTGTTCCAGTTTAAATGCATATTTTTTTATTTGTTTTAAAATTCATGTTCATTCATCACAGCACTGAATGACCTCGTTGGTCCCAGTGCCTGGCCTTTAGCATAAACCTCATAATCTGTTCCATTCCATTCCAAATGATCTCTTCATCTTTGTTTAAGTGTACTATGTAGATGTGTAGTACTCAGTGAGTTCTACATTGCATTGTTCATCTCCTAAAATTTGCACACAAATCTTTTGCTTTTGTCTATTATATGTATTGTATCCCAGATCTTGTCAAATATCCAAAGTTTCTTATTTTCACATAAGTGACTTACCAAACAATTACATTAGCTGTACACTTCCTTACCTGGCAGTCGAAAATTCAAATTCCTTGTGGCGGTAGCAGTGCTGCCATTGCTTGTGTAGGTGATACAGATCCCGCCCACTTTCGGGAGTACCTGGTACTGCTGAGCTTTAGACTTCAATTTGTTTTCTTCCAGCCACGGGGTAACACTGGTGGTTTGTTGCTGCAGTCGGCTTTCGTTGCCATTGTGGATTTTTTCTTTTTGGTGATGTACAATTTCTTGGTTGATTTTTTGCCTCATCAGTTAGCTGCCTAGTTATTAACAAGTTATTACAAAGATGTCTGATGATAGTTCTTCTTCAGTTAGGTTTTGCAACAGTGGCTGCAAACTAGATTGGCTAAACTATGTTACGATCCGCGCTCCAAATGTTTTAATGTAGGGGTCAGTGCTGTAGGAAGGTATTAACTTGTGATGAGTGCCGGAGTTTAGATGAACAAGGTTGGAAGACTTTTCAAACCCATTTAGATAAAATGGACAAAGATAGGAGAAGGAAGCAGAGCTTAGAGCATATAGTAAAACTAGAGTAGAGACAACTTCTGTGCCTTTAGAGGCGAGCAAACCGTCACTATCTTCTCCACTTTTATCAAATATTTCACTTTTTGATAGTCCTCCAACTTCAGTACCAATTACTCCAGACCAGGTATCCCATGTTTTCGATCCCAACACCATTTCCATGTTAGAGGTGTGTTCGTCAAGAGTCAAGCAATAAGGCCAGTGTTAGGCCAAGTGTCAGTGCCGTGTCCGAGGAGGCGGCTGTCCGTTCCCCGTTCTCCAAGACGAAGGTCACTGTCATGCTCCCCAGCTCCCGGGAGGAGACATACCAGAGGTCGAAGGGAGACTGGGGGGAGTTTGCCCACGGTCAGTCGCCGACTCCATCGATGTAGTCAACTCGCGAGTGCCCAGGACGACTCCGGAACAGATTTTTGGGGAGGATCGTCAGTCCTCTTCGGATAGCATAACTTCGGATGGAGTCAGACATTCAGGTGCGTTACATTCGCACACTTGCGAGACTGACTCGCATCGTTGGATTCATTGTGTGCAGTGGTACCAATTTTTCTACATAAAGGCAAATGAAGAATTTCATTATTCAGTGCTGTAGCCTGTGGTTGGAAAAGCCACAAGGAGTTGCCAGATGTCACCTGTAGCCTGTGGTTGGAAAAGCCACAAGGAGTTGCCAGATGTCACCAGAAAGCCACACTTATAGATAGACGAAATTCCTCAAAACGGCAACCCTGGTTGTGTGTCGATAGGAGTTTCGACTTGTTTGCCTCATTCGTCTCGAGCTGTTTCTACTTGTTCGCCTCATACTTCTCGTGTGGTTTTCAACTCCCAGTCGTTTGTTTTCAAAGAAGAGCCGTACGACAGCCACGACTTCGGCTTCGCCCAAGGATGATTCGAAGGCCAAACCCTTGCTAGAGGATTCCACTTTGGACCCATTTAAATATCAGCTTCAAGAATTGATGGTCTTTTTGAAGAAGACAACGAGCCAGACGGAAGAGGAAGACGGGGTGTTGGCCGGCATGTCGGAAGAGGAAGCCCAAGACCAGGATTCAAAGACCTCTTCTGCTTATTCTAGTCTGTTAAGGTTCCTGTTGCAGACATATCCGGACTTTTTTTTTAATCAGCTTCGCCTTCTTCCCCTCCGTCGATGTTTGTGAAGGATAGGAGATCAACGAAACCAGTCCTCGAAGAAAGCACTGAAAGAAGAGAAGAGTGGCTTGCTAAGAAGAGGAAGTCAGACAAGGCTTCGTTCGCCTTCCCTCAGTCGAAGCTGCAAATAAAAACTACAGGTTTTGTGCGACAGGAGAAGTTCCTTTTTTGGGAGTTTTCTGCCTCCCCCCCAAGGAGACTTCTCCGGCCTTGTGGACTCTCACTTACTCTGCCCGCTGTGGCTAAGGTGACTAGGAATAGTGTCTTCCTAGTTAAGTCTTTCATGGTTGACGAATTCAATGATTCGAATTGGGGACCGTTGAGCCACCTTAAAAGTACATCCAATTCCATTCCACTTCTTCATGCTTGGAAATATTGGAGGAACTAAAGACGAATGTCGAGGCCTCTATGCTTGGAAACTGATGTAACTTCTTGGTGTCCCTCAGAAATAACAAAATTCCGCAATTTCTGTTATAGATGTTTCAGAAGAAGAGATGCTAGGTCGTCTGCACCTTGACCTAAAACTCTCCACTGGGACTGGTAGAGCCCGGCAGAAGAGCTTCTTCTGCAGCTAGCAATAGCTTCTGACACCCTTCGCGGAAACGCTTTTGCTCGGACCAGGTTCCTGACAGTTTGAATCCTGTCAGGGCCAGAGCGGACAACCATTGTGGTATTGGTTGTAATGGGGTTGTCTGAGAAGTGATGGATTTTGTGGAAGTAGTCTGGTAAATCCACCAGCAGATTGAGAAGGTCCGGGAGCTGCTCTTTCCTGGGCCAGAATGGCGCTACTAGGGTCATTGTCACATTCTGGTGCGATTGAAGCTTGTTTAAGATCTCTCTTATCATTCCGAAGGGAGGAAAAGCGCAATCGTCCAGTCCTGCCCAATATAGCAGCATCGCATCTGTTCTCCATGCTAGTGGTTCTGGAATCAGAGAACAGGAAGGGGAAGGCGATTGTCCCTCGATGTGGCGAACAGGTCTACTGATGGTCTTCCCCAAAGCTTCCAGAGGTCCTGACACACTCTTGTTCAGAGTCCTTTCTGTTGGTAACACCTGATTTACCCGACTCAGTTTGTCTGCAATCTCGTTCATTCTCCCTTATGCAAATCTTGGAAGAAGGGTGATCCTCTTCTCGTTCGTCCAGGTGAGGAGATCTTCGGCTATCTTGCTTAGAGAGAACGAGTGGGTCCCTCCCTGCTTCCGCACATATGACAATGCTGTGGTGTTGGCCAAGCAGACTACTACGTTTCCTCCGGTGACTAAAGGTCGAACACTTGTACTCCTAAAAGGATGGCCTTCAATTCCTTCCCATTGATGTGCAAGGTCTTTCTCATTCTGTCCACAGACCTGATACTCTCTTGGCTCTTAGGAGGGCTCACCATCCGCTGGCTGAGGCATCTGAGAAGAACTGCAGGTCGGGGTTTGACACGACTAGGGAAATTCCTTCTTGTAATCTTTCCCTTGAAAGCCACTAACGAAGATCCACCGTTATCTCTTCCATCAGGGGGAAAACCAGTGAGTCCGACTGTGTCTACCGGGACCAATTTGCTTTCAAGAAGAACTGAAGCGGCCTCATGTGTAGGCGTCCTGACTTAACAAAACTCTCCAGTGAAGACAGGGTCCTGACTAGGCTCATCCATTCGAGAGCTGAGCAGGATGGGCGAACCAGAAACTGTTGGACTGGCGACAGGCAGGATTATTTCTTCTGCAAGGAGAGCAAAACCCGAAAAGCTAGAGAGAATCATCCTTGATAGAGAATCCTCAGGGAGGCAAAAACCCGAAAAGCTAGAGAGAATCATCCTTAATAGAGAATCCTCTGAGTAGGAATAATTGGGGCTTCTCAGTGGTTATTAAGATACCCAATTGTTGTGTCAAAGTAAGCGTCTTCTCCAAGTCGTTCACACATGGACGACTGGATCTGGCTCTCAGGAGCCAGTTGTCTAAGGATCCTCATCAAGTGCAGCCATTTTCCCGGAGGAGCAAGAATCCAAGTAAATACTTGAGGTGTGTGGCAGACTGAAGCAGAGGGCTCTGGACTGGAAGACTCCTCTTGAAGACGAATCTCAGGAACTTTCTGGAGTTCTGATGAATGGGGGCATGGAAGTATGCATCCTTCAGGTCGAGAGATACCATCCAGTCGCCCGGTTGGATGGCTGACATTACTGATTGACTGGTTTCCATTTGGAATTTCATCTTCCGGACGAGGATGTTCAAAGCGCTTACGTCCAAAACAGGCCTCCATCCCCCTGATACCTTGGGGACTACAAAGAGCCAGTTGTAAAACCCTGGGGAGTTCGTGTCTGTTACCTCCTCTATGACCTCTTGGCTGATGAGCTCTTCTACGTCTTTGGCTAAAGCCAAAGCTCTTATTGATCGCGTAGAGTATGTTGTCAAACAGACAGGTGTATTGGACAGTGGTGGATCCGGTGAAAGGGATCACATATCCCTCTCGAAGCACCTGTATGACCCGCTGTTCTGCTCCTCTTCGACCCCAATTCCTCCCAATAGCTGTGGAGTTTTGCCCTCATGGGTGGGTGAAGGACCTTTCGATCATTTATTTGTCTTAAAGAGAGGTTTCTTGGTAGACTTGGAGGTGGTTCGTAGGTTAGTCTTTGGTCTCTGCTGCCACCTCGACTTACCTCCTCGAAAGGTGTGCTTTTGGAAAGGTGAAGCTTTGGCTCCTGTTGCCCGAGGTTCCTTAGGTCTTCTCACTGATTGAGACAGAAGATCATTGGTGGACTTGTTCTCGAGGTCCGACAGTACATGCTTGATGGTTTCTTCTGGAAACAGGTGAACCGTTCTCTCTTCTTGAGTACTCCCATAGTGAATAAGGCAGCCAATTCCACTGAACCGTGTCTCGCTGCCCTGTCCGCACAGGACAACAGATTGAGCCAGTCCGCAGAAAAATCCTCATTCAGAGACTAGCAATCTTCAATTTTCTGGCTAACGCTGTAATTGTCCAATCCAGAAAACTGAAGACTTCTATCACCTTGTATAAGTTCTTCATCAGGTGTCAGTAGCGGAAATGGTGTTGGGAGAGGAAGCATAGGGGGACCCGGTTTTTACCCTCTACTGTCTCCTCGCCTTGAGTTTGAGGTGTTTTGTGTTTATGGGAAGCCTGGGGGTACATGTACTTGTAGTACCCACCAGTTCTTATATCTGGTTAAAGGTATCATATGGTTTTTAGAGTAGGTGATGGTGTTGTGTAGTTTAATCTGGTCTTTTTGCCCAGGGCAAGGGCAAATTATTGTTGTTTTTGTCAATCATCGGTGAACTTCCATGATTGCAAAAAATCCCACCATTAGTAGGGACAACCCTGGCCTTTACTGCCACGTCTCCTACATGTGATGAGAGCGCCGACCAGAGGCAGTATCTACCTGTAGCTGGTCTCTCACAAGGTAAGGTACTGGAGACATTATATATAATGTGAGCACATGACTTGTTTTTGTTCATAAAGCTGTCCATATACCCACCTCCCGGGTAATGTGAAGTCAGCTAAGGTAATTGTTTGGTAAGTCACTTGTGTGAAAATGATATTTTAATGATAAAATAAGGTTTCACATATACTTACCAAACAATTACCTTAGCTGTACACTTTCTTACCTGGCAGTCGAAAATTCAAATTCCTGGCGGCGGTAGCAGCGCTACCATTGTTTGTGTAGGCGATACAGATCCCACCCACTTTCGGGAATACCTGGTAGTGCTGACCTTTAGAGGGAGGGCTCTGATTATGTAATTGTTTGGTAAGTATATGTGAAACCTTATTTTATCATTAAAATATCATTTTTGTACATGAATCGATAATTAGTAATTTCTTCATCAGCTGGTAATTTATAATTCTCATCAATGTTATTGCTTGAATTTAGGTATTAGCCAAAAGTTACAGTAAAATTTAAGCAGTTACCTTATCTGAGGTTGTATGATTCACCATGTGAACAGTCATAATGTTGTGACCATTTCAAAACTTTTAACATTCGTTATTACAGGTTATATGCAAGAAGGAAAGTGTGTCATTACCTCCAGAATTAGCTAAGAGAATTGCTGAAAAATCAAATCGTAATTTGAGGAGGGCAATTCTTATGTGTGAAGCCTGCAGAGTCCAGCAGTAAGTCGCTTTAGTTTTCCTGAATTCTAACGTATTAGCTTTTAATACTTATCTTATATATTCTCTTCACATTCATTCATTTTGAATAAGATGCTTCTGTACTATGCAAAGTTTTTTTCTATTTCAGCATTCTTGGTCTTATTACCATGGCATGCAATTGCTTTGTAGTCAAAATCTTATGGAAAAATTAAGTCTTGAAATTATGAAAAAGCAAATGCTTTTTAATACAGTTACCATCCGAGTTACGACCTAGATCCGTTCCGACCAACAGGTCGTATGTCAGAATGGTCGTTAGTCGAAAATACCAGCCAAAATGGCCGACACGTGGATTATAAGTACTCGGTTAAAGTGGAAGATTATACTGTACTCGAGGACATATGATATGAATGTGTTGCATTTTTAAGTAACTTTTTCTTTTGAATAATATTATTGTGTATATACAAGCTGTTTATTTATCATTTTTATGCCTTTTAGTTTCACTTTTATAATTTTATCATACTTTTCTGTTGAATAATATTACTGTACACATGTATATACAAGCTGTTTATTTATAATTTTTATGCCTTTTAGTTTCACTTTTATCATACTTTTTCTGTTGAATAATATTACTGTTGTACTATACGTACAAGCTGTTTATGTATTTATCATTTTTATGACTTTTAGTTTCACTTTTATCATTTTATCATAGAGATATTTTTAATATTAAACTGTAGGTGCAATGTATTTAGCTTTTTTTTTCAGTTGCTTAGTTGATATACTACGTACATACATCTTAATATAATATGGTTTTAGAAATAAAATATTTATTACTGCAGTTGAATTTATTATACAAAAATACAAATGAAGATCAAAATACGAAAATAGAAAAGTTACAGTTCAAAAATAGAACATACAGCTGTAGTACAAAATAGGAAATACATATGCATGTAAAAAATAAGCAAAACAACACTCAAAATTAATGTTCACTGGTGCTTGGTTCGACGTCATCAACACTTTCTTCATACGCACGGTCAAAAGAAAGATCAGCTGTTAAGTCAGGCGAGGCAGGGGATGGGGAAGGGGTGGTTACTGCGCTGGCCGATGTAGGGGAGGGGGTGGCTTCGATGCTGGATGAGGCGGGCTTTTGTGTTCGTTTGACAAACATGCTAAGTGTCGTTTGGATCTTCTGCTTTTTCTTTTCATCGTAGATTTCTTTGTATGGCCTCATTACTTCTTGCATAGATCTCTCTATCCGGGCAAACCGTTTAACATTCGGATCCATTCCTTCCAATTTATGCAGCATTGTATTAAGCATTTGTATGGCTTCCGATAATCCCTTTACAGGAAACTTTTGTTCGTGCTCCTCCTCTTCTACAACTTCCTTTTCTTCCTCTCTTCTTTCTTCTTCAGCTTTCCTTTCTTCTTCATATTTCTTGATTACGTCCATCTTCATCTCCAACGTCAGTGCCTTCCTAGCTTTCTTGGCAGAATTGCATTCTGATGAGTCAGACTTTCTGTTAGGGGCCATAGCAAAGGTGTAATGAAAAAAATGTTCCTGCTACAATGTTACAGTACTGCTACAATGTCTAGACAGTGAGTGAGGTGGTTGGGATGAGTCTGTCTGGGATGCTGTGCTGCCGGCGCCGTCGTAACTCATACCGCGCCGCACGCACTACGCTACCGCGCTGCCAAACAGTAAACGCTGCCAAATATAAAAAAATAGACTCCTGTCGGACACTGTCGTAAGTACGGGTGGACGTAACTCGCGCAGGTCGTAACTCGGATGGTAACTGTATATTAATTCTAGGATAGTATAAGCTTAGGAATAGAGCCTACTAAATAATTAAAAAGAGATAGAGTTTTAGTCATAGTTTTTGGCTGTTAGGAATAAAGGGATTTTGACGAAGGAAAAATCTATTTCTGGGCAATGACCTGTGTCGCCCTGTGAAATGGTTCCTTTGATACTATTTCTTAGGTATAAATATTGCTATTCATCCTAGAGAAAAAAGAAACAATATAATGCCAAGATAAATGGCTCGCTCACCTCTAATAGAAGTGTCGGTATAGTAAAGGAGCGAGTGGAATCACTACCAGAGGTCCCTTGCCATTTAGCTTCTTCCTTCGACAAAACCCCCAACTACGGAGGAGCCATGCTACAGCTCCCGGTACTCTCTACTACTACCGTGAGCGCCTCCGACGCCTGTGACGTCATTCCTGAAGATAGCCTCCAAGCTTGGGGTAAGCTGGGTGAGGACAATCTAACTACAGGGTGGGGTTTCACAGGGCGACACAGGTCGTTGCCCAGAAATAGATTTTTCCTTCGTCAAAATCCCTTTTCTTGGCTTAACCTGTGTCGCCCTGTGAAATAGTACCAGAGAATGCTAAAACACCAAGCTTGAGGGACAGTACAGATAAATAAGAAGGTAAAAATAAACACCTGTAAGGTTAATAGTATAATGATCAACTTAAATTACAGTCTTACAATTAAAGTTAATAGTATGAACCCTTAAACATGGGTTAGAACTTAAAATTAATTAGCCTACCAAACAAACAAATTATATACAGGGTAGGCAAAAGACAGGATCATAAGTTGACTTATACATAAACAATGGAACTGAATCCCAACTAGAATGATGAACAACAGCAATACTCAAGGTAACAGAATACATAGAGGCGACTAAACTAAGTAAGGGTGCAATGGGGCAGGCAGAAGGGAAGGCTACAAGAAGTTATTAGAATTATTAAGAGTCAGGAGAAACTGTGTTTCCAGCTGCCACTGCTGGAAATTTGAGGGCTTCTAAGGGTTTTAGGAAGTACCGTTTGAAAACTGTCGGAGATTTCCAGCCTGTATATTTCTTAAGATCATCAAAATTCATATTTTCATACGTTCAACTTACCTGTCAAATATATACATAGCTATCGACTCCGTCGTCCCCGACAGAAATTCAAATTTCGCGGCACTCGCTACAGGTAGGTCAGGTGATCTACCGCCCTGCTCTGGGTGGCAGGACTAGGAACCATTCCCGTTTTCTAATCAGATTCTCTCTGTCGCCGGTGGTATCAACATTGTTGTTACTACCTCCTGACTGGAATTCTTTTTTCACAACGCTTTTGATCATCTCTCGCTGATATTTGGTGACGTACTTGGATCGTTGTTTTGGCATTCGCTATCGTGGACTGTTTTTTGGACTTTGTTTTGGAATTTGTGGATATGTCTGACTCTAGTGTTAGTTTCAGAGTGTGTGTGAATGAGGGCTGTAAGGTGAGGATTCCGAAAGCTTCGGTAGATCCTCACACTACATGCAGTGGTTGTAGAATGGTTGAATGCTCGATTGAGAATACGTGTAACGAGTGTGAGAAACTGAGTGCGCAAGAGTGGAAGAATCTAACGTCTTACTTGAAGAAATTAGAGAAAGATAGAGAGAGGAAAGCGGCTTACAAAACCCGCAGAATGTCTACATCTCGTGAATTACTGTCTAGTTCTGTAGCTTCTTCCTCTGATAATCATGCCCATTCTGTTTCAGCCCGTTCACAAATTGCTAATCCCTCTGGTTCTGCTTCGGAAATAGCGGAACAAAGAGCTTCCCTTCAGAAAATGCAGGAAAAAATGGCAGTATTGGAAGGTAAGGAAAGTGAATGTGGTTTCGCTAGTGATATTAGTGTTCCCAGTGTAGTGGAGGGGGCGTCTGGTCGTCTCTGCGATGCTCCCAGGCCTAGACCTCTTCCAAGCTCCCTGGCCCGGAGGAGAAGGAAAGTCGAAAGCCGTACGGGGGTTGTGGAGAATCCCCAACGATCAGGCGTCCCTTCGGCAGAATCTATCACATCACAAACTGCCAAGGACCGCTATAGGAAAAGCGTCCTTCGAGAGTGCTTTTTGTCTTCTAGTTCGCCCTCTCCGAGAAGAGGATGGAAGGAGTCGAAACTTTCCCGTCCGCTGAAGAGGAGTATGAAAGAACATGAGCTCAATTCTAGCCCCGAGCGCTTCTCTGAAGAAGATGCGCCTTCGGTAATAAAGAAGGCTAGAAAACAGTCAGACTCTGGGTCTGGAGGAGATCCTAGAGCGCCTTCCAGATCTCCCTCTCCTGATTCGAAAGATTCCTCAACCAGGAAAATTTTAATGAATGCGCAGGAGCAATTAGCCTCGTTGGTAGGAGTTCTTTCTAAGGAGCCTACTCGTAAGAAGGATGATAGGCTTCCTATTAAAAGATCTAAATACCGACCCCCTGTCACGCGCAACGAGCCTTCCGGGGGAGGTGTCGCACAGGCGACCATCTCCGGCGGGAATGGAGCGTTAGACAGGAGAGAAGTAAGAAAGGAAGTTACTCCTGTCAAGCGTTTGGCGCCAGCCAGGAGCCAGGCTCCGAGTAGGCGCAAAGAGCCAGAATATTCGGTACAACGTTCAAGATCTTCAACCAAGCGCCAAGATTTAACTGAAGAAGAAGATCCTGTTAGGAGTAGAGCGCCTGCTAAGCGCAATGTACTTGTTAAACGAAAGGCGCCTACCATGATCAATACTCCTACTAAACATCAGGAGTATTCAGAGCTAGTTACGCCTTCCAAAGATCAGGAGTATTTGGAGCGACATACTCCTGTCAGGAGCCAAGAGTCTTCTGACCTCGATACTCCTCCCAGGCGCCAGGAGTATTCTGAACTTAATACTCCTCCCAGGCGCCTGGAGTATTCGGAACTTTATACTCCTCCCAGGCGCCAGGAGTATTCTGAACTTAATACTCCTCCCAGGCGCCAGGAGTATTCGGAACAAGATGCGCCTACCAGACGCCAGGAGTATTCGAAGCGCGTTGCGCCTGCCAAGCACCAGGAGTATTCCAAACACGTTATTCCTTCCAGGCGAGATACTCCTGCCGTGCGCCAGGCGCATTCCCTGCATGAAGAGCCTGACATCCGACAGGAGTCATCCAAGCGTCAATCTTTTAGCAAAGAGAGAGTAACTCTTAGTCCCTCTCCAATTAGAAGTGCTTCTTCGGAAAGGAAGAGAGTAAGGGAAGAAACAGAGGAAAGAAGGGAGCCTTCTCCTTCCGAGCCTATGAACCCAGAAGATGCCTCGGAGGATGAAATGACTAGTAAGGAAGGATTTTCTAATTACAAAGTTCTTTCGTCCCTTCTTTTGGAAGAATATGGAGATTCTTTAACGCCAGCCGCTCTCTTCCTTTCCCCACTCTTCTCTGTTTTCGAGCACGAAAACGCACAAGTCTTCCTCCTTCCTGAAAATGAAGCCTGCTATATCTATGAGGAGGGCACTACAATCTCTTGACTCCTGGTTCAAGAAGAAGAAGGAGTTAGGAAGGACAGTCTTTTGTATGCCTCCTGCTAAACTTACGGGGAGGAGAGGCATTTGGTACGAAATGGGAGAGAATATGGGATTGTCTCTGTCCGTTTCGGCTGAGTCAGACTTCTCGAGTTTAGTAGACTCATCGAGAAGACACGCCTTGAATTCAGCAAAAGTAACATGGGGTCTTTCGGAAACGGACCACCTTCTCAAGGGAATTTTTCACACTTTAGAAGTTTTTAACTTCCTGGATTGGTCCCTTGGGGTTCTTGCCAAGAAGTCTCATGAAAAGGAACAACTGGACCCAGAAACCTTAAATAGCATCCTCACATGCATTGATAAGGCTGTTAAGGATGGATCGGCTGAAGTATGCTCCCTCTTTGGTGCGGGAATTTTAAAGAAGAGGGCGGTTCACAGTGCTTTCCTCACGAAGGCCGTCTCTCTTTCGCAGAGGTCCGCCTTATTGTTTGCGCCTCTCAGAACATCTTTTTCCCTCGCAGTGGTGAAGGACATTGCCCATTCACTGACTGAAAAGCCACTCAGGATCTCCTTAGCAATCCTCAAGGAAAATAGACCTGTGGCCAGTGAGGAAAAGCAAGGGGCTCGTCCAGCTCAGCAGCAGCCCTTTCGAGGAGGCCTTCCAGCTAGATCTATCGCCAGAAGGAAGTCAACTGAGAAAAGGGGTAGGTCTTCCTTCCGTCCCTTTAAGAAGGGAAAGTGAGAAATCTATCCTCCAAACACCTGTAGGAGCCAGGTTACATTTCTTTGCGAAAGCCTGGGAAGACATAGGATCAAATCCTTGGACGATGTCAATCATCAAGAAGGGTTATTACATCCCATTAAAGGACAGTCCTCCCTTAACAACATCACCGAGGGAACTGTCCGCCAGATACAAGGACCCTGTTCTGATGGATACTCTTCGTCAAATGGTGGAACAGATGTGGGACAAAAGAGCAATAGAGCTGGTGCTGGATCACAGCTCCCCTGGGTTTTACAATCGCTTGTTTCTTGTAGCAAAAGCCTCGGGGGGATGGAGACCGGTACTGGATGTAAGTGCGCTGAACAAATTCGTAAAACAACAGAAGTTCAGCTTGAAACGTCTGCTTCAGTCCTTGCAGCACTGCGTCAAGGAGATTGGATGGCGTCCCTAGACCTTCAGGACGCATATTTCCACATCCCGATTCACCATTCGTCGAGGAAGTAATTTCGATTTATGTTCGAGGGAAGGATCTATCAGTTCAGGGCCCTGTGTTTCGGCCTTTCCACGGCTCCTCAAGTCTTTACGGACGTGATGAAGAATGTATCAAGACACTTACATTTGAAAGGGATAAACGTCTCCCTGTACCTGGACGACTGGCTCATCAGAGCCAGGTCTCAAAAGCAGTGTTTGGAGGATCTGTCAACAACACTGGAATTGACAAAATCATTGGGATTGATCGTGAACCTCGAGAAGTCTCAGATGATCCCCAGCCAGAACGTGGTTTATCTGGGGATTCAGATGGATTCTCGGGGTTTTCGAGTTTTTCCCTCTCAAGAGAGAATAAGGAAAGGCTGTGCCACGGTATCGAGCTTCTTAGGGAAAGAGCGCACTTCAGCGAGGGAATGGTTGAGCCTTCTGGGGACCCTTTCCTTTCTCGAACAGTTCTTTCCACTAGGAAGACTACATCTTCGTCCACTTCAGTTCTTCCTGAGAAGAAGTTGGAGTTGGAAGACAGGACAACTCTCGGACACGTTTCCAATCTCGGAGGAAATAAAAAATAATTTAAGGTGGTGGTTGATTCCCTTAAAAGAAAACAAAGGAGTATCCCTGCAAGTACGGAACCCAAGCCTGACATTGTTCTCAGACGCGTCGGAGTCGGGCTGGGGTGCAACATTGGGATCCAAAGAAGTGTCAGGCACCTGGTCGGCAGAACAGGTGTCATGGCACATAAATTGCAAAGAGCTTTTAGCAATTCACCTTGCGCTAAAGAGCTTCAAACACATAGTCAGAGGCAAGGTTGTACAGATAAACTCAGACAATACTACCGCTCTGGCTTATGTCAAGAAACAAGGAGGGACTCACTCTTTCGCTCTATACGAGCTGGCAAGAGACCTGTTGATTTGGGCGAACCAAAGGAAGGTAGTTCTTCTAACGAGGTTTGTCCAAGGGGAGAGGAATGTGAGAGCGGACAGACTGAGCAGGAGGTTCCAGGTTCTTCCCACAGAATGGACACTCCACTCAGAAGTCTGTCAGAGCCTTTGGTATCTTTGGGGGAAGCCTCAAATAGATCTGTTCGCCACATTCCTCTCCAAAAGGATAGACACATTTTGTGCCCTAGTAGAAGATCCCAGGGCTTATGCAACAGATGCCTTTCTCCTGGACTGGTCAGGGCTAGATGTTTACGCTTTTCCCCCGTTCAAGATACTGGGGGAAGTAGTCAGAAAATTCGTGGCATCCGAAGGAACCAAAATGACTCCGATTGCTCCGTATTGGCCATCTCAGATTTGGTTCACAGAGGTAATGGAGTGGACAGTGGACTTCCCCAGATCTCTTCCAAACAGGATAGATCCGCTCAAACAACCCCACTTCGAGAGGTACCATCAAAACCTACCTGCTCTTGCTCTGACTGCCTTTCGACTATCGAAAGACTTGTCAGAGCGAGAGGGTTTTCTCGCAAGGCAGCAAGCGCAATTGCTAGAGCCCGCAGATCATCTACTAGGCGAGTGTACCAATCGAAGTGGGAGGTTTTCAGAAGTTGGTGCAGGTCGAAGAAGCTGTCCTCTTCCAGTACCTCTGTGACCGAAATTGCGGATTTCCTTCTGTTTCTTAGAGAAAAGTCGCATCTCTCTGTACCGACTATTAAGGGGTACAGGAGTATGCTTTCAGCAGTCTTTAGAAACAAGGGATTAGATTTAACGAATGATAAAGATTTGCACGACCTCATTCGTTCCTTCGAAACATCAAAGTCAGTGGAACCTAGGGTTCCAAGCTGGAACTTAGATGTGGTTCTTAAATTTCTATCCTCCGAAGAATTCGAACCACCACACACTGCTTCATTTCGTAATATCACTAGAAAGTGTTTCTGATGTCTCTTTGCCAACGGCAAAAAAGTCAGCGAGTTGCACGCCCTTGAATCACGAGTCGGCTTCAAAGGGGACTCTGCAATTTGTTCTTTCCAGTCTCTCTTTCTTGCCAAAAATGAAAACCCTTCGAATCCCTGGCCCAGGAGCTTCGAGGTAAAAGGACTTACTAGTTTGGTGGGCAGAGAGGCAGAAAGATCCCTTTGCCCAGTTAGAGCTCTTAAATTCTATCTGGACAGAAAGAAGCAGTTGGGGGTTCGCAAAAAGGTCTTTGGTGCTCAGTAAAAGACCCCAAGAGAGCAATGTCCAAGAACGCCTTAGCCTTCTTTGTTAGAAGTGTTATTACGGAAGCTCATAAGAATTGTCCAGATGATTCTTTTAATCTTTTAAGAGTGAGAGCCCACGAAGTTAGGGCAATCGCAACGTCTATTGCGTTCCAAAGAAATATGTCACTTAAAAATATTTTGGATGCAACTTATTCGAGATGCAACTCTGTGTTTGCATCTCATTACTTAAAAGATGTGCGAGTTACGTATGAGAAATGTTTTTCTCTAGGTCCGTTTGTGTCAGCACAGACGGTTCTGGGTAAGGGAGCTAGCACCGATCCTTAATAATGATTGTAACCCTCTTGTTGGATGTGTTCTTGAGTTTCCTGTGCATGGAAGTGTCAGGTGTCGCACAGGCGACCTTCACTTCTCTTCACTAGGAGAATCGAGTGACAGCTGACTTTTAGAAGGGTACAAAAATTTTTTTTTTTGTACTATTGTATGTGTGGTTATTGAGTTTTTGGTTGTTTGCTAAGAGTTTGGGGATAGCTCTTGGCAATCTTAGAACTAACACGGGTGTTAGGTTCGGGTGATCGGGATCGGTTGTGTGCTCCTTAAATGAAGGCGTGCTGTCATATTAGCGGATGTGCTCCCATTGACAAATGCCAGTTAGGCTCTGTCGAGTAAGTGGATGATACCCCATCGACAGACCCACAAGAACTCTTGGCCACAGATCCCACCATCTCGCTAAGGCTCTTGAGGTGAAGCATGACTCCTGGACATGTAGTCCACGAAGTCTTCCACCTGATAAGGTAGGAACCAAGGTCTATAAATACCTACAACATATGTTGTTTACCTGTCTAGTCAGTAGTTAGCTGTCTCTTGCCCTCCACCAAAGGGTGTCAATCAGCTATGTATATATCTGACAGGTAAGTTGAATGTATGAAAATGATATTGTTATGATACAATAAAGTTTCATACATACTTACCTGGCAGATATATACAATTGAAGACCCACCCAGCCTCCCTGCAGGAGACAGGTGGAAGAGAGAATCTGATTAGAAAACGGGAATGGTTCCTAGTCCTGCCACCCAGAGCAGGGCGGTAGATCACCTGACCTACCTGTAGCGAGTGCCGCGAAATTTGAATTTCTGTCGGGGACGACGGAGTCGATAGCTATGTATATATCTGCCAGGTAAAGTATGTATGAAACTTTATTGTATCATAACAATATCATGTTGGAAATAATTAATAGATGTGGCCACTGCCCTAACATTGTGGGCCCAAGAAAAGGACTCTGGGTTTGCCTGTTTAATGAAGTATAATATTTGTTGGGATAATGTACCACCTTCCTTTCTAATGAACAACGGACCTGAAGACTTCAGAGTTGTTCTACCGAGGTAGGCTCTTAATGAGTTGACAGGACAAAGGGAAATGTCTTGAGGTAGTGGTAGGATTTTCCACGAGGACCATCTGTCCTGTGGATCTTCATTTTTGGCTAGAAAGTGGAGATCTGGGGATAAGAGGACTTCCCCTGAGAGGAGGAACTCAATGTGACCCGGTTCCCTTGATAAGGCTGACAGTTCTAATATTCTAGCTCCTGAGGCTAAACTTAATAAAAATAGGGTTTTCCTCAAGAGAGATATATAATTGCAAGAGTCATTTTTAATGTCTGAGGCCAGTTTGAGGACATCATTTAAGAACCAAGAGACTGTTTTAGGTCTCGTTGATGGTCTTAATCTAGCACAAGCTTTTGGTATGGATGTAAAGTACAAATCCGTAAGATCTATGCTAAAACCAAATTGGAAGATCTTTTTAAGAGCTGATTTGGTCGTGATAGTGCTTGCTGCTAAACCTTTCTCAAACAATGATCTGAAGAAAGTTATGGCTAGGTTCATTGTCATGACTTGAGAGTTTGACACCTTAAGGAACTCTGCTAGTTTCTTAACAGATGAATCATATTGATGCAGGGTAGATTCTCTTTTATCTGATTTCAAGAATGAAATAATCTGGGGATCAATTTCTGCATTCCTCATAGCTGCGAATTTCAGAAAATCCATAAGGTTAGGGTTTTCTGAATTCTTGAGGAAGCGGACACAGTCTGAGTTTGCACTAACTGGGTTAGTTTGGGGTTGGGAATCCGTAGGGGTCGGAGTCTCAACTCTAGAAGTAGAGGGAACCAATTGCTCTTGGGCCAGTTGGGAGCTACTAGAGCTACTTGGCCCTTGAATGTCCTGAGTTTGTTTAAAACTTTCATGAGAAGGTTCACCGGAGGGAAGAGGTAAATCTTCTTCCATTTGTTCCAATCGAGGATCATTGCATCCATAGCATATGCTAGAGGATCGAGGTTGGGTGCCACGTAACAAGGGAGTTTGTGGTTTGACTCCGTGGCGAAGAGGTCTACTTGTGAAGTCCGGGGACTTGTAGACTGATCCAATGGAACGAACTCCTGTCCAGTGTCCATTCCGATTCCAACGGAACGGAGTGAGATAGAGTGTCTGCTACTACGTTCTTGACCCCTGCCAAGTGAGTGGCTGACAAGTGCCATTTGTTTTTGTTTGCCAGAGAGAAGATGGCTATCATGACGTGGTTCAAGTGGCTTGACTTGGATCCGCCCCTGTTGATGCAGTGTACTACTACTGCACTGTCCAGAACTAGTTTGAAATGTGAGTTCTTGGGCGGACGGAGTCGTTTCAGTGTGAGAAATACTGCCATGGCTTCCAGTACATTGATATGTAGCTGGTGGAATGTTAACGACCAAGTTCCTTGAACTTTTTCGTGCTGGGAGTATCCTCCCCACCCTGTTAGTGAGGCGTCCGTGTGGATCACTAATGATGGAGGAGGAATTTGTAGAGGAATTGCTTTTGAAAGATTCTTTGTCTCCGTCCAGGGGCGGAGACGTTTCCGTAAGATCGCCGGGATAGAGGCTAGTTTGTCCCGTGATCTGCAATTCGCTTTTGAACGCCATACTCTGTTTATATCCTTGAGTTTGGCTCTGAGCAGAACGTCTGTGACTGATGCAAACTGGAGTGAGCCCAGGATCCTCTCCTGGCACCTCCGGGATGTTTGTTGTTGTTTGAGAAATTGCTTTGTAGCTCTTGCTATTTCTTTCCTTTTCAACGACGGAATTGATAGTGTGCTCGATTGTAAGTCCCACTGAAGGCCTAACCACTGGAATCGAGATTCCGGTGTTAGTCTGGACTTGATTTTGTTTATTTGGAAACCTTAAATGTTCCAGGAATTTGATCACTTGACCGTTGCTTCCTTGCATTCTTTGGGGTTTTTTGCCCAAATAAGCCAATCGTCCTGATAAGCCACTAGCATTATTCCCTGTTTCCTTAGCTCTTGCACTACTGCTTCCGCCAATTTGGTGAAGATCCTGGGGGCTATGTTGAGCCCGAATGGCATTACTTTGAAGGAGTAGGATCTGTTGCCTAGTTTGAAGCCTAGGAATGGACGGAAGTGTCTGGCTATGGGAACATGATAGTAGGCATCTGTAAGATCTATAGAGGTTGTGACGGCCCCACGGGGAAGTACCTGCGAAACGGTCAGCATCCTGAACTTGTCGCAATGAATGTATAAGTTCAGATGGGACAAGTCTAGGATGATTCTTCGGTTTTCAGAGTCTTTCTTTGGCACGCTGAACAAGCGTCCTTGAAATTTTAAATTGTTGACTCTTGAGACTACTCCTTTGAGAAGGAGGTCTTGGGTATACTCTACCAATTCCGTTGTTGGTGCTTGATAGAATCTGTTGGTTGGAGGAGGGCCCTCTAGCCAACTCCAACCTAGGCCTTTGGTCACTATACTCTGAGCCCAAGGGCTGAACCCCCACCGCTGGCGGAAGAGGTACAGTCTCCCTCCTACCTTGGGACTCTCACTGCTGGTTTGCCGAGGGGCGGCCACCTCTTGCTCCTCGGAAACCTCTTCCCCTGCTTGCAGCCCTGCCGGATCCTCTGAACCGAGAGGCACCTCTTGCTCTGCTACCTCTCGCGAACCTATTGAAAGCTTGAAAGTTCTGGCTTTCATAGGTGGAGTTGTAGGCTGGAGAGACAGCAAAGGAAGTAGAGGGTTGGGGTTGCTGGGACTGTGGGGTCAGACAAGATATTGCTGTTGACCCGTTCGACGGTGGCCCTTGCCTGTGTGCTGGGACTGCCTGAACCAACGTCTGCTGAGGAGGCTGGAAGGGAGAGAACTTCCTTGGTTTCTTCTTGATCCTTTGACTTGGACCAGAAGATTCCTGTCTCCGCTTCGTTACCAGTCCCCATCTGACTTTGAGGCACTGGTTGACTTTCGAAGCCTCATGTAGGACCTCTGCTACCACTGGTGCTGGGAAGAGGTCTGTCCCCCAAATTGAGGAAGCTATCAGCTTGTTTGGTTCATGGCGGATTGTAGCTTCCGCCAGAACGTGCTTCCTGCAATTCCTCTTGGCTATTAGGAAGTCGTAAAGGTCACACTGCATGGTGTGCAGCAGACCTTTAGCCATAACCTTAAACAACGGCTCTTGTTGGTATACAAGAGCCGTCATCTCCCCCATAGTCATAGAGGAAAGGGATCTCGCGAGCCTAGTCCGGGCGTCGTACTCCATCTGGATGAGGAAGTCTCTCACTAAAGAGAGTGGTGGCACAGTCTGCCTTGAGTGTTCCTACTGAGAAAGTAGGAACTGCCCCCTCGAAGTATGTCTCGGAGCCTGGGACCAGGAGAGAGGTGGGTTCCGTCTCCCGGAGTTGAGGCAGGGGCTCGTCCTTCAGGGCTGCCTGAAAGGTTGCTTCCACTACCTTAAGGGTAAGTGGTAGCGGAGTCCCTTCCACCGGAGTGAAAATGGTGAAGGGACTTCTAAAGGCTGTGATGCGGGTGTTCTCACATTCCCATTCCTCTAGGCTTCTCAGTAGAGTCTGCTGCGCCTGTTCCCTCGGAAGGATGACTGTCTCCTTGGGAACTTTGTCCTCTCATCATGGCTGCTTCCGTTAGTCGGACGTAGCCAATGAATGGGGGTTGAAGGTCCCTGGGGTGGAACTCGAAGTCTTCCAGCCTTCGAGTTCCGATGCCTTCGATGGTCAACATTCTGTTGACAAACGGGGCATATGAGGCAATCCTCCAAGGATGGCTGCCTTAAATTCCGGCAGTTGGCTGGAATCTGGCATTGGGAGAGGAGAAGGTGGCACAGCTAGGGGGGATCCTGCCGCGATCGTGGTTTGAATCCCGGCGATGGCATTCTCCTGAGCAGCCAGCCGTTCCGCCAGCGATTGGATCGACTGGCCGGGAGACGCAACAGAACTGGAGAGCTGGGAGAGTACCGAGCCGACCTTGTTGTCTACCAAGGACCCTACGATAACTCCCACCTGCTCCAGGATGTTGGCCGAGAAGGATTCGGGATCGAAAGGAGGGACTTGAACCCGATCCTTACGAGATTTACGTTTGGGGGACCTCGACGCTGACGAAGAGGCATCCCTTGATTTAACTGCTCCGGGGTGGT
Source organism: Macrobrachium nipponense (assembly GCF_015104395.2). NCBI lineage: Eukaryota > Metazoa > Arthropoda > Malacostraca > Decapoda > Palaemonidae > Macrobrachium > Macrobrachium nipponense. Next base: position 56,735,188 of record NC_087206.1, read on the forward strand.
GAGCCGGAGTTACAGCGTCTGCCAAGTTGACCGATTTCTTGGGGAGAGACTTCTTAAGTTTCTCCTCAGTCGACTTAGCCTTGGGGATCACTGAAGCAACCTTAGGACGGACAGACCGCTGGTCTTCAGTGAAGCCCCGGAAAGAAGTAGAAGTAGAAGGATCAGTGGAAGGTGATGGAGAAAGGGAACTCAGGAAAAGGCCCTGAGAACCCGCAGAAGCTGCCCCTACTACACCCTTACCTGTACCCATCGAGTCTATAGCCATGGGTTCGACGTCGAGGTTCATTGCCGTGACGTCTTCCGCTACATCCTCTGGAAAGTCTCCATCCTGAAGGGAGATCATGACTTGGAGGTCGGCCAGCAAAGGGGCGGCCACTACAGGGTCCACCACTGATCCCTTCTTGGCTCCGGGGAATATCAGGTCAGCCATGTCCTGGGTAAGGATGTAGGGGCGGCCTTTCGAGTTCCGGCCAAATCCTCCCACCCATGCTTTGAGGGTAGTCAAAGCCTTCTTCTTCTCCTCGTCAGAACCCTGTAAGAAAGGTCTAGAGTTAGGGAAAGGGTAGGGGAGGAATGTCTGTTGTGTTGAGACTATATGAATATGTGTCCCACATGTGAAATATATACAATAATAACAAGTATTCCAGGTGATGAATGAAGATAGTGCTAAGAAAACTTACTACTAGTGAGGCATCGCCTACTAGCAAGTAGCAGGTTTGGCAGGCTTCATGGTGCCAAACTAGAAAGTCCTCCACCTTCACTGCGCATCCAGCATGGGAGCGGCAAACTACATGGCCGCATGGGTCATGAAGGACGGCAATGCACCCAATCTCCTGGCAGCACAACATCTGTAAGTCAAAGGATACATGAGTACCATTGACAACCTCCGGTGGTATAATTATGCAAAATATCCATGGGTGCCGGAGTAGGACCGACGGATAGTGTTCTACTTATAAGTGGCATGCAAAAGAAACTGCCGTAGTAAGCTCTAAGGCTCGCTCCGTATGAATAAGGACTTAAAGTAGGGGCATGCACTTAATAACACGTAGAATAGTTACGAGGGGGGGAATAGTCTCTGCCTCCGCCTAGGCTCACTTGTTATATGGGTAAAATAAACTCCGTCGGGCCCGGAGTTGAGAATAATGAGTGAGGAAGGTCAAACTTCTGTTGAAGTAAGGGATAGGACATGAGGTAGAACTAAAAACCCCCGGAGTAACAACAAAAGGTCCTTAAAAGTAACAGAAAACCATCATATCAGCAAGTGCTCGTGTGAACTATCCTAGGTGGATAGGCTCCCAGTGGTCCCCTCCCCCCTCTCTTGTTGTTCGGTAGCGGCGGAGTATTACCGCCGGACTGAACTGGGGAGGGGAAGGGTAGGGAAGTACGTGGGGTAGGGGAACCTTCCAACCAGTTAAGGTCGGAGGAGGTAGGGGGAGAAGGTCCCGAGCCCCCGAGGCACGTGATGAGTGAGAGCACCAGTAGGGGGAACTCCCCACAAGCCCCGTGAGTCACCCCCTCTCATGCAAACTCGGACGCTAGCTGTGAGAAACGAGTCAACACCCATTGGTGTGGGTGGCAATGTGTGGAGGGGGGGATGGAGGGGACGGGTGGAGGACCCCGTAACCGGGTGGCTCACCGCGATCGACCAGCGGCCTTCCCAGCCAGGTGATAAACACGAGGTGGGGAAGGTCCATCGGAACAACAAAGGTCGAATCTAATATAACTGATATATATTAGGATTACTTATAATAAAATAAATTAAATCAAAACATATAAATATAATGCGATATCTTAAAGCTAGGCTAACACGGGGGACACGAATAAACTAAACAAATCAGAATAAAGGTATAGGCTAATCGCCGATCCGAAGAAAGGGGTATGTTAGCCTAACCTAACCTCTAGTTCAAGAGAAGGAGGGCAGGCTAATCGCTAATCCGAAGATTGGGGTATGTTAGCCTAACCTAAATGTAAGGTCAGTGATAACAGGGTTAGGCTAATCGCCAGTCCGAAGAATGGTGTATGCTAGCCTAACCAAGTACCTACTAGTAAGATTGAACGGTAATCAGGAACTAGAGTAGGCAAGAGGGAACATAAGAATAATTAGTATGATATGACGCTCTAAACCATGACTGATAAAAACTCCTAACAAACGTAAGGCATAGCTAGGCTAAGGTCCGAAACGTGCGGTCGGAGCGTGCCCTGTGAAGGCCTAACTAACAAGCTAACTGCATAAAAGATGTAGAAACTATGTATAAGTAACCATATCAATAGTACTGTGAAAAGGGAAATCCCTAACGGTATGGGAGACCGAAAGAGAGAACCCTTACCGCCATGCGGTCGAGGGGCAGACCGGGCCGATAAGGCTCCGAACATACAAAAAAACACGTAGATCATCATAAAATGAGATCAGTAACCCCAAACAGTACTTAACTTAGAAGCAGAAGCTGAAGACATCTTGGAAAAACCTCAGAAAAGCGATCGCACAGCACAGAGAAAAAAGCAACGTGTGGCGGCGATGGCGGCTATCAAAGGAATGACGTCACAGGCGCTCACGGTAGTAGTAGAGAGTACCGGGACCTATAGCACGGCTCCTCCGTGGTTGGGGGTTTTGTCGAAGGAAGAAGCTAAATGGCAAGGGACCTCTGGTAGTGATTCCACTCGCTCCTTTACTATACCGACACTTCTATTAGAGGGGAGCGAGCCATTTATCTTGGCATTATATTGTTTCTTTTTTCTCTAGGATGAATAGCAATATTTATACCTAAGAAATAGTATCAAAGGAACCATTTCACAGGGCGACACAGGTTAAGCCCAGAAAAACTATTATGCCTCAAAATGTTAGAATACTATGTCATACAGTACTTTTGAGAACATGACAGCTTGTTTCATGGCCCTTCCAGAGGTTTTAATTTTGGTTTTTACTGATGGCTAGCTAGCTTCTTTAAGGATAGATTATACTGTAAAGTTAATCACAATGTGTTTGATTGTATTCAAGACAGTTTATGAGAAGGGAAACATGTAACTTAGCCAAAACAGAAGTAGGTCTTTGCTGGTGTTTCCATTGATGTTATCAAATGAATGTGTTATAACGATAACTATTTTGATTTATTAAACATAGTCTTGTAATTCAGTTTAATTGTCAAGTAAAAAAACTGAACTTTGATTAAAATAAATTTGTCTGGTGGTGAAATCTGTATCACTTGGTGTATCAGTCTAGTGATTGTCGTTTTGGAGCTTTTTCTGTCCCAGGATTCTGGGATAAAATTAGTCTCAATCCCGGAAATTCCTGTGATTTTCAATTTATAAAATTCAACATATATATATATATATATATATATATATATATATATATATATATATATATATATATATATATATATATATATGTATGGTATATAGTATATATATATATATATATATATATATATATATATATATATATATATATATAAATATATGTATATAAATATATGTATAATATATATATATTACGTGGGAAAAACCGCCATGTATTTATAAGGTAAGCGTGGACACGAAACGGAAGGCAGACCCCCCTCCCCACAAACACCCAACTACAGACAGGCTCTCTCTCTCTCTCCCGG
>NC_087206.1:56739289-56744289 GCF_015104395.2 Macrobrachium nipponense
ATATATTTTGTGAATGGTGCAATATTTTATACATTTATACGAGTAATCGTACAGATACATTTATTATAAAAAAATGATTTAGCACAGTAATTTCTTGGTTTATGTCATACTTGACCTGGTGGTTTTGTGGTTAGCCTCCACCATGTCCCATAAATTCATTTTAAAATTCTCTCTCTCTCTCTCTCTCTCTCTCTCTCTCTCTCTCTCTCTCTCTCTCTCTCTCTCTCTCTCTCTCTCTCTCTACTCTCTCTCTCTCTCTCACTTATGTATGTTTATTTGTTTTGCAGTATGAAAAATAAATGATTTACCTATTAACTAATTTTCAAATATTAACAAGATTAATAAAAGAAATAGTTATTCCCAGTCTTTGAGAAAGGAAGTGGGGGAGTAAATGACAGTTTGACATGTATGGTGAAGGGGAAGGAGTCGTAAGAAGTTATTCTCTCTCTCTCTCTCTCTCTCTCTCTCTCTCTCTCTCTCTCTCTCTCTCTCTCTCTCTCTCTCTCTCTTTCTTTATTATTGTTATTATTCCCTGTCTCAGAAATAATTATTAATTTCACTCTTGATGGTCAGTTATAAGCATTTTTAGAAGGCACTTATAAGCATTTTTTAGAGGGGGTTCTAAGTATTTGCTGGTTTTAACTTTTTGCCGGGGTGGGTTGTCAACTTGTCTGGTACTCATCCCCGCAAATACGGGGGATTCACTGTATGTAGACTACAGTATGTTATAAGGCATATGGTTAAAAACTCAACAATGGCTTTGTGGCCAAATTTTGGGGTGAAGAGAGGGATATATCAGTCTATAACAGATAAATAATACATATAAGATATGATGATAATAGTTAAATTAGTCCTAAAGATGGGTAGATCTACGGTACTTCCGAGGCTAATGGAAGGAATGCGATATTCCTTTTATGTCTGTTGTAAAGTAGCAGAAACGGTTGTGTAAAGTAAATTATTAGTAGCTGTTTTTGACAGTGGTCCATTGGGTTGGAAAATAGATGTCTACAGTGACAGTCCAATTGGGTTAGCCCAGCATAGTTTGATTTTTTTTTAAATGCCAATCGCACCAAAATGTGTGAAGATAAGGCTAACTTAACAGTTGGTAAGTACCCAAATAATTAATTTTATCATGATTATTATCAAATTAATTTTTTTTCCCCTACTGTTATGAGGAATTTTGTCCTGTACAATTCAGATTATTATCTGGACCCATTGTTAGTCCTGAAGACTTGTGGACCACATAAAACTTCTAACAAATTTATTTTTAGTATGCAAATGCAACACCCATCTTTCTCATCTATCTGCCTTACTCCACACTCTCAGCAGTAAGTCAGACAGCACATTGATGATTTTACTGATATTGTAGGGAGCTTTAGATATAAGATGTGCAGACAACATGGGGGAGCCATTCTTCGATATTTGAATGTCTGGAAATGTGCTGACAAACTCAAAACTATCATAAAGCAAAGCATTTCATTAAAAAAATAATTTTCAGTTTTTTATAAATAGAAGTTGTGCTTAGTGTTTTGGGTTTAGTTTTAGTTGCTGCATTGAAACTTGAGAAAAGACAACTGAAGAGAAAAATTTATTTCAATTATAATCAATTACTATTTAGATGGTTGAGGGGAACTTTTGTGTATTATAATTTATTATTTTGTTTTTGCCATTGCACTGTTTAATTTGGCTGTTGCTAGCATCACAACTGCAAGTATGGAGTTGATAATTTGACTAAAGTTATGATATAGTTCCATGTAAAATTTCCAGGGTGGGTCCTATGAAATTTAGTGAAATGTACTGCATAAATAAAAATTGAGTGTGAATAAGTTATCTATGAAGAATTAAAAAAAGATTAATAAAAGTTTAAATGTTATTCCTTTTTGTTTTCAGGTATCCTTTAACAGCACAGCAGAAAGTTTGCACTCCTGATTGGGAAAGTTTTCTGCAAGAAACTGCTGCAAAAATTGTAGATGAGCAAAGTCCCAATCGTTTACTTGAAGTCCGCGGTAGAATATATGAACTTCTAACTCACTGCATACCTCCAGATGTAATATTCAAGGTAAATGAAATGTAGTTAGTGCTAAGCAGCTTGAAGAGAAGAAGTTATGGTCTAAGTTTATCTTAACTTTAGGTTAATATGCATTTGCATGTGTACATTTACTTTTTTCATATTAGTATTCCAAAATTCCTTTTACACATTATTGCCAGTTTTGCATCATTTTTCGTAGAAGATAGTAAAAACAGAACTCATGAGTAACTCCTCTGTTCCATGCTAACAACAACCTGCACAATTGATATTTTAAAGTAAGGATAGCTTAGGCTGTAGCTTCCAAATAAAGTGTGTCTGCTTCCAGAGACATAATGTGCGTGTTTCATTGGAAAAGGTAAATATCTAATAGAAGTCAGGTAAAATAGTAGTAGCAGGGAATCATTATGTTTGGCTAAAGGTGATAGAAAGAAGCATTTGCTCCAGCAACTGAAGAATTGTTTATTTCCACTTTTGGAATAAATGTTGGCCTACAAGATGATACAAGCTGCCCAAGATGAGGAAGAAGTCTTCATCAGCATAATACATTTTAAAGAAAAAAGAAACTTTATTCTGTTCAAAACTATCTAGCTTTCTAAGAAAAGTTTTGTAGCAAACTGAAAATAGGAACAGAAATTGTATGGCAATGAGCTTTTATCCTTTAAACAGGTTAGTATTTATGGAAAATTTTTGCTGTTTTCAGCATGGAAGACTTATAAGATCAGTAATTGCTCTTTTGCATATGAGAAAAGGCAAAAAGAATTTTATCAAAATATATGAAAATAACGTTGCTGAATTTACAGTGGTGCTCAAATCTCGTGCGACATTATTCTTTTTGTATTGTCCAGATTCTCAGACTCAATGTGACGTTGCCAAGTAGTGCTAAACTTTTTTTTTTTCTTATGTCATACATGTCAAAAAGCTTGTGAATTGACAGTTAACTACATCTGCTGCATTATGACAGTAGACCTAATAAGCTTAACAGTTATAACAATATTTTCAAAGTAGGAAAATGAATTAAAACAAGTTTTTTTTGTATGTTGAAGCTTTTGGCTGTGCTAAAGCTGCCTGTATGTTGCAAAATTTTTTATAGGCCTATAAAATTAATCTAAGCCTTCTGAGATGTAATCTGTTACTAATGAATTTATTTGTAGGGATTACCTGTTCTTTGACGAATGCAATAGGAATATGAATTGCAACCATTTTTCTCTGAATGTTTAAGTTTCAGGCTGTGTTTAAGCTGCCTGTATGTTGCAAAATGATTATAGGCCTAAAAGAATAATCTAAACCTTCTGAGATGTAATCTGTTACTAATGTTTTTATTTGTATAGATCACCTACTCTTTGAGGAATAAAAGATGATGATGAATTTGATTATATGGAGATGATGGCTATTAATTGAAATTTCATTAGTGTTAACATAAAGGCGTATGGAACACTTTTTTTTCTCAACTGGTTTTGAATATAATTTTCTCAAAAGTCCTTCTGCTCGCTTTTGGTGTAAAATTAATTCTATCATAAGGTAACTTGAAGTGCAAGAATGTGTAGATAACCTCATTTGCTTTCTGTCCAGAAATTATTAATAGAGAGATGTGAATGTTAAGTGTAAAGTAAAGAAATCTAACACCTAGGCCTAGGAACAACATCTTGGCTTTGACAAAAGAATAATTGCATAGACGTATATTTGCTAGTATGCCATCATTTTTGTATTTAAGAAATATAACAATTAATTGTGTATGAAAATCCAAATATTCCTCTAATACATATAAAATAAGTGTGTTCAAGATAATTTCAATGTCACTACTCATTGTAGACCTACTTAAGTTACACCAGGTGGTTGTTGCACCACTGACACTAATGGTGCGTCACGCATGCTCCTCTCACACGTTGATATCGGTGGGCGCATTGTACTTTTGTGTATACATTTTTTATTTTTTTCTGTGTTGGGGTGTAAAAGCAATCAAATAGAACTACATATTTCAAATTTTATGCTTGGTTTCGAAGTATTATTAATGTTATGACAATTTTTTTTTTTTTTTTTATTTTGCTTTTTTTAAATTTAACAGTTGAACTGAGGTTTGATGATGATTTTATTTTGGTCAAATGCTTCAGCGCTGTGTGAACGAAAGATTTGAAAATGTTTTGTAATAGTTTTTTCTGAAATTTGGCTATATGTGACATTTTCTTACAGATTTGAAATATATTACAGCTTTCACTCTTATGAAATATATTATGGCCTTATTGTATGCAATAATTGCGTTTTTGCATTGAAATAATAGATAAATATGGATCATGCTAGGTTGCCAGTTCACGAATTTTGAACGAAATCCTATGGAGTCGTGTCGCATGAGATTTGAGTATCACTGTACATGGAAAGAATTTTAGAGAACTGTTTACAGAAGGTTTGAAAGGGCGTAACTATTATGGGTTTAATCAAGGAAAAGTGTAAATACAAATTAATTGTTGTCTAACAAAATATAGAAAAATATTTTTTTTTAGTATAAACCTGAAAATAATGTTGGGTGAGAAAGACACAGATAATAGAGGGCTTGAAAAGGGAAAGCGCAGTGTGTATTTAATCAGCGAGTATGTGTTAATTGGATTTTTTTATTTTAAAACACTTGTTTGAAAGTGTAGGAAGTAGAAATAGAAGTGACAGATTTGAAATTTAACAAGAGGAGTCCTCATGACATTTATGGCCTTAGAAAAGTCTTACTTAGAATTTACAGAGGTTCAGTATAGGGAGTTGATGATGTTAGTTGCTTGTCAAGTTATTGAAAGTGTTCATTCAGATTACAAACTTTGTAATTACATTGATGTCATTATGCCTAGACAAGAGCAGATGCATCAGATGCTGAATTATGTCCTGGCTAAACTACCAAAGCTATAACCAATGATGGGTGGTGCCTCCTTTATGAGGGTAAAATGCTCTTGTTGCCAGAATATTCGCCCAGTGATAGATCTATCAGCATCCC
>NC_087206.1:56746789-56754289 GCF_015104395.2 Macrobrachium nipponense
GACTGGGTGTGGCATCTTCTAAAAGACTTCTTGTGTCTTAGTGGCTGCAAACTTGTATACAAACTGCCTTCCTGTCATATCTTCTACAATGATTCGTAGGCTGTGAATTTGTATACGCCTCCTTCTTGATGTCCTGGCTTCTTGGGGGTGTATCCTTTTCGTAACCTCATAGGTCATTCGTTGATACACATTTCTGGGGTATCCCACTGATCTGGCTCTGCTTCTTGATTCGTCGAAGTCTATAGGTCTATCTCGAAAGGGTGGGGCACTTAAGAGTTCGGCACTCCCCTCCTTTGAACAACGGGTCATAGAATTCCTTTTTAACGTATGCCAGATGCTCTCTCTGACCTGTTCACGAAGGGAACGGCGATTAGTCATAGGCGCTAATGAGAGTAGTTTCCAATTTCTCGAATATGCCTGGGCGATATCCCTCATCGGCTATAATCTCTTGTTGGTCACTAATCGCTGGTACGGACAGAGGCTTTTTGGGGGAGATGAAAACCAGATGTCTAATGGCTAAAAGCCTAATGTTTGGAGTAACAAAATCCCTTCGCTAAGAAAAATCATTATCTTATTCCCTTTTCTCCTTTCTTCCGTATTAACCGTTTCATGCCTTTTTCTTAAGTATTATTAAGTTATTGTCTTTTGGAATAACGACACTGTGCCACACTATTACAGTCTCGGCCCGCTACCTCGCTGACTCTGACAGCGTTAACTAAGCTGAAGCAAATATTATACCTACAAGATGACTCCTAACTTATGCTTCTTGGAAATCATATTGAAACTTTAACTCAAAAACATCAAAAGTGAATGTAAACATGAGCAAATCCTTGATTAAGTAATATTAAGGGCAACAATCAAAATTGAATGTAAACATGAATAAATTCTTGAGTAAGTAGCATTCAGAGAAACGTAAGAAACTGAATATGAATATGAACAAATACTTGATTAAGTAATATTAAAAGAATCATCAAACTGAATTCAAATACGAGTAAATCACTTTAAGAAACATGAAACTGAATGCAAACAAAATAAATCACCAAAAAAACAAGAAAACTGAAAGTTAAACATACATAAGCCCTTAAGTCATAAGTTATATAAATGCATGGTAGAAGCAAAAAATAATGATAACTATCCAAGTTTACAGTACATGATTGGTTCAGTCCTCAGTCCTATTCTATCTAGGTGGATATCGTTTTTCTTTTATGGAAAATAAATTTCGTTCTTCGTTGACGACACTTGATGGCTGCTTGTTTGCTGTGACCTGGTGCTTGGAGACAAGTCCTGGGAGAAAATATCCTTGTGTATTTGTATGCAATAACAAGGGTGTCCTTGACTTCCTACTGAGATTGTGTATTGTGTTTATGCAAAATTTCATTGGACATTCTTACTGTAATTTCTGAGTAACCTTGTACATTAAACAATATAACTTCACTGCTTGATACTAAAACAAAATTGGCAACTCGGTTAAAGGAACAGGTTAGTGGTTAATACTTGTAGGTTTCTTCTACTGTGACAACAATTAGTTAGTTTTCACCAATCAATATCTTGTTAGTAAGTTTTCAACAACTACTATCTTGTTAATGAGTCTTCATCAATTAACTTCTTGTTAGTGAGTCTTCATCGATTAATATCTTATTAGTAAGTTTTCATCAATCAACATCTTATGGATTTGAACAAAATAAGTGTATTAATTACCCCTTCAAAATCTTAATAATTTCTGAAACTAATTCTCTTATCTTAAAATCTCTTAATATCTATCTTAACCCGTCTTATTTATTCTTTTACTTCTAAGAATGTTCTTATGGAATGATTTAACTTAATATACGTCTTGAAATTCTTATACTACGCATTGAACCGTTTCTTACATACCCAAATATTTCCCTTCAAGTCAAAATGAATTTGAAGTTAGTGCACATAACTCCAAAATTTTGCTACAAACCGACTTATTAAAGTAAGAATTGCAACAATAAAAGATTATTCCTAAGTCGACCGATGAAGGTAAACTTAGCAATAAAAAAATCAAATAAATATATGGGAATAATAGGATGAATTAATGGGTTTGTTCTTCTGCTTCACTGAAAAGTGACTCTTCTATTTCTTAGGTTATATCTAGTTCCTTCTTCTGGAATGTCTTCTGATGTCTCTGTCATTTCGGATTCTTCAACTTCTTTGGTTCTCTTGACCTTGTCCTTGTTTATCCAAAATTCTTCTTCTTCTAATGATTCAGCATATGTGGAAGGCATTTGGTTATTCATTTTCTTAACTTTTATCTTAGTTTCTTGTACGTCTACGACCTTGTATGGTCCTGTGAATTTTTGTGGCTACTTATAATTAATACCACTTCTTACTTCCTTCTTAATATAGACTTCATCCCCTTTCTTGTAGTCTACAGGCCTTAATCCTTCTTGATGCTTCTCTATCATATTCTGCTGGGCTTCTTCTAAATTCTTGTGCAATTGCTTGTGGATTACTTTAAAGTTTCCGATTCTTATCTTCATGATATCTTCAGAGTAATTAGGCTGTATTGGCTGATTCAGCCATGCATAAGGTAATCTGGGTTCATATCCCATCAAAGCTTTTATAGGGAGTTGCTCGAGTACTCGTATGATGCCTTGCATTTAATGATAATTGGACTAAAGGTAAATTGACGTCCCAGTCAGGATCCTGTCCTACTGTGTGAGCCAAATACGTCTAAAACCTTCCTTTATTCTTTCCTTTCTACCAAAGCCATTACTAGCTGGGTGATACGGCGTATCGGTACCTTTTACCTTAAAGGCGTTACAAATTTCTTGAGCTAACGAGTTGTTGAACTCGCGTCCCATTATCAGAAATAATGAGCTGTGGGGCAGAATATCTGCAAAATATCTTACAAAGAGAGCGATTGCACAATCCTTGGCACTTTTACTAGTAGTGGTACCAACTCTGTATATCTCGTGAGCGCGTCGATACATACTAGTATATTCTTATTCCCTTACTCGTGGTATGAAGATTTGTGATAGATCAATAGATACTCTTCGAAAGGAGTCTGTGGGGATAGATATTTTCCCTAGTGGTACTTCCTTGTCTGTCCTCCCTTGTAGCTGTTGCCATATATTGCAGCTCTTCACATAATTACTAACATCTTTGTGAATTCCCTTCCAATGGAAAGTTCTTTGGATTAATCTAATTGTCTCATCCCTTCCTGGGTGAGCTCTATGTCATCGTCGTGAATTAGCTCAATGACCTTGTTTCTTAGGACTCTTAGTACTAACCTTTTGTGCATACACCTAGAAATGACAAATGGGTCATATTCGTGGCATCAAATTAATACGCTATCTATGTCCCGTTAGTGCATCTGTGGGACCAAATCCAACCTTTCTACCTAGTTCGGTTAATTCTTGTGGGCTGTGTTTCGTTCGTTTCTAACGTATTTGAACAGTCCCTAGATCTTCATCTCTTCTTGTTTTTTTTTCCTTATGAAATTTTGCCGGGAAAAGCGCCTCCGTATAGTGCATGGTGAGTACATTTATTCGTTGCACATTGTTTCATTCTTTTTTGTGGTTTTTGACTTATCATATTTATACTATACCTTGTGACACATATCTTGATAATGCATCTTGCTACCTTATTCGTTCTTCCCAGGGGACATATTTCACCTCTATATCATAATCTTGGGCTGTCATGAACCAACGCTTTAAAGCGTCTATTATAGCTAGAGACTCGAGGTCTGTTACTGAGTAGTTCACTTCTGAGGGCTTCAATTTCCTACGTAATAAAAGCTATGGCATATACTTATTATTTCTTGCTTTGCATTAAACTGCTCTATATCAATGCGGCTTGCATCCGTGGCTAAAAAGAATTCTTTGCCAAAGTCTGGGAAGCTGAAGTACTGGGGGATGTGTTAATCTTTCTTTCAATTCATCGATGCTTCTGCTGCTCGTCTGTCCATACAAATGATACGTGTTCTTAAAAGTTCAGTTAGTGGAGCGATATGACTGCAAAAGTTTCCTATGAACTTGCGGTAAAAAACCTTGCTAAACTAAGAATGACTTTACGTCCTTCTTGCACTGAGGTGTAGGATATTCCTTGTTTGACTTAATCTTTAAGTCGTTACTTCTACGCCCTTTTCACTTTAGTTTAAGCTTCAGGTTGGCTTTTCATAATCTCTTAAGGACTTCTCTAACTAAGTCTATATGTTCCTCTCTAGTATCTGTTGCTATACCAAATTATCTATGTAACAGTGTACGTCCCCTTGCCCTAGTAAATCGCCCAAAAATTTTATCCATTAATCTACAAAAGTTACGGGCGGGCTTGACTTTAGACAAAGGGCATTCTTACATACTGGTATCTGCCGTTACTAGTTGGATAAAGCAGTTGAAGGTTTACTTTCTTCGTCTAGAGGGATTTGCAAAGAATCCCTGCAATAAATCTATAGTGGTGAAGTATCTCTTGGGGGACCCTTAGTAAGGCGATAAAGATCTCTCATTGATGGCATTGGATAAGGATCATTTTTAGTATTTGGTTCAATTTTCTGAAATCACAACTATTCTATAAGTTTTGTCCCTTTAAGAACTAGCAAAAAGTGGAAAAGACCATGGGGATTTAGATGGTTCTATTATTCCTTGCCTATTCATTCTTTGTACTTTCTCTTTCAATGATCTCCTTCTGGGAATGTGCTACTCTGTAGGTGGTATGTAAATTGGCTTTTTGTTGATGGAATGTCTATCTGCGTTATTTCGCGTGTATTTCAAGGTGTCGCGTCAAAGAGCGACTATATCTGATATTCGCACAGTAAGTCTATGAATTCCTCTCTAACATGGTTTTCCTTAATGTCCTTTAAATGAGATCCTATTTTAGCTCTTCTCAGTTTTTATGTCCTGAGCATAATTTTCATTCCTTTGGCTAATGCTGCTACTGTTTCCCGTTTACAACTCGGATAGGTATGGAGTATACTTCTGCTAGGCCTATCTCTGTACCTAGTGTTAATTTAACCTTTCCTCCTCTGTTATTCGTAATCTGTAACGCTATTTTCCTTCAAAATTGGATTTTACTGTACATTCTACCCACGTACTTTTCCTGGGTTTAAGTCTTAATTCCCTCTCTAACTTTAAATAAGTGCATTGATTTGATTCTAAGAGGTTAATGATCTGTTGTGGGAATCGTGATGCATTCTGGATATCTTTCCCTCGGTCTTATCCTTCTTTAAAATACCTTTCAGTGTGGAATTCTCTTGAGTCTGGGTCTTGTTTTAATTGACTTGCATATTGGTATTCTAGAAATCTCACGGGGACCGTTGTCATCACTAGTTGTTCTCTAGGAGCATCAATGCTATCCCTTGTCTAGCCATAGTTGGATAACCTATCAGCAATGAGCAAAAGCTAATTGTATCTCTGGCTACAGAACCTTTTCTCTTAGAGCATTCTTCCTAGCCTAAAATGGAAAATCTAACTGTCCAATTACGGGGATATCATTACCCTGGACTTCTGTGATTCTTACAATCTACTGCTGGTTCAAAAAAAAAAAAACAAACTTAAGTGAGAAAAATACAATCGATACACCTTTTCTGACATTATATTCTTAGGACTACCTGTATCAAAGAATGTACAATAGGTTTCTCTAGACCGACAGTGCTGGAAATAATGGTCTATAATTATATAATTTTCTTACATCAACTTGCCAACCTGTGTAGCTAGGGCTTAGCCTTGACATTCGGACGTTCTCTCTGTTATAGAGGAAGATTCATTGTACCAGTAAGCAGAAAATTTCCCATTGCGTCGTCTGACATTGATGAACTGATGATAACCTATGCTTGCTGTTTGATTAGCATATCTATTTGGGACGGAATTTCTATTTCCTCTAGCTGGGGGAGATTGACTTTGGTTTCTACTCTGCCTCTCGATTGAGATCTACCTCTAGGAGCGAAACAAATTTATTTCTGCATTCTCGAGACTATGTCCTGTTCTCTTATGGAAAGGACAGAAGGCTATCCCTCGGCAGTCACTGGCATAATGTCCTCTCTTCTGACAGTTATAACAAGTGACTGTCGAAAATCCTCCTTGAGAAGATACCCCTGGCATCTTATTCTGATTTCTAGATGGTGTCCTAGATCTATTTGGACCCACTTTATTTTTGTCCTATAGCGACTAAAGGTCTGTATATAGGATTCCCTTCAGGTCTTCTACCTAGGATTTTTGTTTCCTCCTCTTCAATCTCTGCTACCAATCATCGGACGTCTCCCACTTACGGGTCATCCTTGCAATGATTCTGTGGCAGGCTTCCAATCATTATTGCTAGTCTAAATATTTTTTAACATGACTCTTAGCATTTTTGCTTGCCTCCTTCTACCTCTATCCAACCTGTGGGATTCCATGAAGGTACCCCATTCATTCATATTGTTATACAACGAGAGCTAAAACTCTTGATAGCGTCTTTCGTCTAACTAAATTGACGCACTATCCTTGCAAGCTAGTAACTGGATCTCTTTCACCAACTGTGGAATAAACCTTCCTAAAATACGTTTAATTCTTCCCAATTCTTAAGATCTCGGTAAGTCTCGGAGTGGACGTATCGCTCTAAGTCTCCTCCGGCTTCCAAGTCAAGATAACTCTTGGCTTCAATAAGCTTTCTCTATCTGTCCCGTTATTTTGCTGTCTAGGGGTGTCTCCACCTTTGCTCTATCAGTTCTTTAAGTTACAAGCTAAACTGACCATCCTTTCTTCCGCAAAATTTTAGCTATGTGTTAATTACATGTCCCTTATGTGTTCCCATTACTGCTGCGCTCGAACTCGCGGACTGTGTACCTTCCGGCATGGTTAATTTCCTTGTTTGACTTCAGTGAGCACAGGCGTTCTTACGTTCTGAAAGGAGTCGGTCTCTCTTTGACCATCGACTCGTTAATGGAAACAAATTTTCTTAAGTACTGAGTATCATTAAAAAGTATCAAAGTTATGACAGTAATATCCGAAAAGAAAATAATGATAATGACAATAAATTGTTTTTACTAAAGTATTCGATCACCAAAAAAAATATAAGATTTTTCCCCAGAAATATTCTCAAAGTCTTACGTTACCGGTAAGCGATTCTTAAATAACAACAAAAACCATCTTAACAGTACTGGTAAAACGATACTGAACTGACCGTAAAGTGATGCTAACGAGAGACCTCCCGTGAATTACCCTTGTTATCCTAAAACAAAAAACAAAATAAAAACAAGTAAACATTCACTCGAACGTTAACAAGTAAAAAGCAAATACTAAAACAAAAAAATCAAGTATAAGAAATCACAAAAAACAACCAAAATCACAAAAAATAACATAAAATGACACAATCAAAATTAAAATTAAATTTAAAGTTATTGGTTAGTAAATACAAATGTTCGGGAAAGGTCTTAGGTTAGCTGATTAGTTATAATTAGTAAAATGAAGAAAATGTAGAGTTTCGTGCCAAAAAAAAAAAGTCAGAGTGAAAATCTTTTAATCTTGAAATACCAGAAATTGTCTAACTGAAATGTTAATCGCG
>NC_087206.1:56759289-56764289 GCF_015104395.2 Macrobrachium nipponense
TCATGTGAGCCTCTTGATTCTTTTTTTTTATCCCATGAGCTGATTTCAATATACAGTTCTTCAAACGAATTTCACAATGCTTGAAACCTAGTACTTCATAGGTGGACTAATAATTCATATTCAGTAAAAAAAATAATAATAAAAAAAAGACAGTATGAGATTCTGGATCAGCTACAGTATCAGCATTTTCATAACAACTTTGAACCCAGTGCTAAAGCATCATTCTGTACTTGTTGGGGATTCTTACCTCGGTAAAGATCAAAATTAGAAGAGTAACCCAAGGTCCCACAAAGCGCCAAAAGTTTATATCCAAACCTTATAGTTTTCACCCGGATAAATTGTTTCAGTTAGTTATGCCCATGATTTCATCAACACTAATGCATTCCTAAAATGCTGCATTTTGAGTCAATGATTTCTAAAGCTTCGAAATCAAGCTTCTTACTTTGAATCCTTTATCCCATTTATTATTTGATGCATCGGCATTATCACAGAAATGCACAATCTTCAAAATTAGAAATTTATATATATATATATATATATATATATATATATATATATATATATATATATATATAGATATATATATATATATATATATATTATATATATATATATATATATATATATATATATATATATATAAATTTCTAATTTTGAAGATTGTGCATTTCTGTGATAATGCTGATGCATCAAATAATAAATGGGATAAAGGATTCAAAGTAAGAAGCTTGATTTCGAAGCTTTAGAAATCATTGACTCAAAATGCAGCATTTTAGGAATGCATTAGTGTTTGATGAAATCATGGGCATAACTAACTGAAACAATTTATCCGGTGAAAACTATAAGGTTTGTTATTATTCAAATATTTCTTGAAAAAAGTTGTGAACTCTCTCTCTCTCTCTCTCTCTCTCTCTCTCTCTCTCTCTCTCTCTCTCTCTCTCTCTCTCTTTCTTTATATATATATATATATATATATATATATATATATATATATATATATAATATATAAAATATACATATTTGTGTGATATATATACATATATTATATATATATATATATATCATAGATTTGGGTAAAAATGATTGACGCGTCCTATAGATCCTACTGCATGCACGCAGTACCTCGGAATACTTATTCACTACGATGCTGTGATGTGCTTGATTGATGTTTTTAAGGGTTCTAATACTTGGTGCGACCCCCACGCTTCTTTTAACTGCTTGAAGTCGTCAGGAATACTCTTGGCTAAGTTTTCAAGGATGGTTCAGGAAAGTTCTCCCAAATGTCTCTGACCTCTCTCTCTAGTTTCTCGAGACTGGAGGTGTCGCGGTCCCTTAATTGTGCTTTGATGATCCGCCCCACAAGTTCTCAATGGGATCCAGATCGGGCTATTGCCAGGCAGTCACAAGAAAAGGGATTTTACAGAATTTAAGGAGATCTGTGACTATTTTTGCCTATGACAAGGGGCACCGTCCTGCATGAACACCTTTGCATTACATTTGACCATTGACGGTACCATATTCATTAACAGCTCAGAGTAGTTGTACTGGTCAGCTCAGAGTAGGTTGTTACTGGTTCATAGTAACATTCTTGGGCAGTGTTTACCAACGCCCTTTGCCATGGTATGAAAAGCAACCCAGAACATCAAAGAATCAGGGTGCTTCGTGGTCGTATTCACGTACTTCTCCGGTAAGGGTCACTACTACGGGATCGGTAAAACCTTCCTTGAAGGGCTTGAGGACACTCTGAATGTGACATTCGTCACTATAAAGGATCCTTTTAAAGTGCTGGAGGGTTAAATTCTTCAACATACGCCTAGCATATGAAAGGCGATTCATTAATGTGACGCCTCGTTAGGAGTGGTTTTTTCTTGGCAGCAAGACAACGGTAAAAGCCCAAGCCGTCCCTTTAGTACTTTCTTAGGGTTTCTGGCAACATAAATAAGAAACTGAAGATTTTCCTGTTTTTGCTCCTTCAGCTTATTTTTAGAAGGAAGCCCTTGGATTCTTCTCATAATAGCAATTCGATAAGAAATTCTGAGGTCCTCAGTGGTTGGTTTTACCTTTCCTTTCTTTCTCCCTGTTGAATGTTCAACCTAGGGGTTGGGGTATTAGGGCCCTCTCGCCCCGCCCATGCCTTGAACTTTTTAAATCCAGTGCTGGGCAGGGTTCTGACTGTCGCTCACAAACTGGAATTACAGTAGACATATCTAGTTGTCTCTACCACCGACAACTAGACAGCATTTTCGGAGGTTGGACACTTATTTTTTTGGCTTGTATAAAGCAAACTAACGCCTGAGGCAACCTGTGGTTTCAGATAATGTGCTTTATTACCGAACCGGCATAATTCCAGCAACTACAACTGCAAAAACCAACAGGTAACTATGCGTGGAAAACAGGTTTTCACAAAAAGCAAATGTTACTAAGGCGGCAACAGAAGGCCTCCCAATCCCATCGCAACATCAACGGGTACGGGGGGGACCGGGTAATTTGGTTGGAGGAGGGAAAATGTAAGGGTATAACGTGGATTGCCATAAGAACGTATGTTTACGACATTTAAAATTCGGACCCAACAATTAACTGGAGTCGAAGAAACCGTTCGCTGCCCTTTTTTGGCAAATATAATTGACGAGGCGTCAATCATATTTTTACCGCCCAAACTGTAAATATTATATATTATAGTATAATAATATATTTAATATATTAATATTATTATATATAATATTAATAAATTATGTCAATATTAAAAAAATACAACACAAATAATGTATATTATATTATATATATATATATATATATTTGTAATATAGAAAAAACCAATACAAATATGTATATTTTTATAATAATTTTTATATACATATATATATATATAATATAAGAGATTATATTATATTAATTAATATATATGTAAATAATAAAAAACACAAAAAAAACCAAATATGTTATATTTTATAATATATATATATATATTATATATATATAGTATTTAAGAATATATAAAATTAACATAATAGTATACTATATATTATATAATTATATATATTTATATCAAAAATTATACATAATATTATATATAATATATTATAATATTTATTATAATATGTATTAATATAAAAACAACAATAGAAAAAACACACAAATAGTATTATTTTATATTATTATTATATATATAATAAAGAAAGGGAAAGAGAGAGGAGAGAGAGTTCCTCCCAACATAACTTTTTTTCAAGAAATAGATTTTGAATAGGTAACAAAAATATTTACCCTTGAATGGATATTTCTCTTAATTGAGTGTGATCACAACAGTAGATAAGAAAACGAATCTGAGAGCAAAAAATCGAGGTAAATCAGATAAAGTTTCAGGTCCCGCATAACTTTGAACAGGTTATTTGAAAATGAATTTTTATACCACTTGCATCGCCCCAGCCGTCCTCATTTGAAGGACGCAATTTTCCAAGTCAAATTATGAACAATCTTATTTGCTTTAATAATAACACCAATTTTAACTTAGAATGGTTGAGTAATTCATTAATTTAACTATAGTTTTTTTTCTTTTATGATAAATTTATTTCAAATTAATTTGTTAATAACTTGGAAAAAGGAAAAAGAATACTTGAAAATTATGATAGGGATTAGAGAAGAATTTTAGTGGGCAAGTTTTGGTTGTTCATAAACAAAAGACATTATTAAAATTATTTAAACTTAAAACTAAAATAAAAAAACTTTCAATGGGTGGTAATATAGATTATATTTATAACATTTCATGTATTGCAAATGTAATGAATTAGAAGAAGAAAAAGGCAAAGGAAAAATAAAAAAATTGTTGAAATGTGTGTCTCCCAAAATGAGGACGCTGGGATAATAATGGGTTAACTAAATGCTAGGGTAGATGGGAGGATGGCAAGGTCAAATGAATAAATAAATATATTTATATATTATATCTACATATCTATATGCTACATATCTAATATATCTAACTTATATCTATATAATATATATTATTATATCTTATATATATACTATAAATATATATATGATATAAATATATTATATATATTTATAATAGTATATAATATATCTATATATTATTATATTAATATATCTTATATATAGTTATATAATACGTATATATATATATATTTATATGATATATAATATATATATATTAGATATTAACATATATATATATAGCCGTATATATAACTATTACATACTGGCAATACACATTACTATTATTATATTACATATTATATATATATATATTATTATCTTTATAATATATATTTATAAGTATACGATATTATATAATATAGATATAGTAGATAAGTGTAGACTATATGATATGTAGATATCAGATAATGTAGAACAATATATTATTATAATATAATATATATATTATAATAATATCATATAAAATATAATTATTTACATTTATTGATCTGCCATCATCTACCCAGCATTTTATTTTAACCCATTATATCCCAGCGTCCTCAATTTATTGAAGGACACACATTTCGGTTCTTATCTCTGTTTGTGATCACACTCAAGTAAGAACGAAGAAATTCCATTCAAGGGTAAAATATTTTGTTAACTGGAATCTTTCAAAAATATTTCCTTTGAAAAAATAAAAAAGGTTGTGGAGAAATCTCTTCTCTCTCTAACTCTTCTCTCTCTCTTTCTTTATATATATTATGATAATTACGATCATCGACTCTCGAGATCGACAGGTTTCTTTTAAAATAATAAACAATTGGGCTGTAATGACTGAACGACAGGCTGGACAAAGCAAAAGGAGGGAAGAAGCATAAGCAAAACTAAAAAAGTTACCTTAAAATTAAATTTAATTTACAATGATTTAAAATACACAATAATGTAAGCAGATGAGTCAGGTCAGGATCTGGGTGGCAGAAAAGCAACATCAACTTATAAACTGAACAATAATAATTTTTTAAATGTTAATAATCACAAAAATGAGGGCTGTATCAGGGCAATAACAATTCTAA
>NC_087206.1:56771789-56836789 GCF_015104395.2 Macrobrachium nipponense
TATATTATATATATATATATATATATATATATAGTACTGTAGTACCTCGTACTTCGAACTTAATCCATTCCAGAAGGCTGTTCAAAGTACGATTTGTTCGAAATATTAAACATATCCCCATAAGAAATAAAGGGAATTAGGATAATTCGTTCCAGCCAACCCAAAAAGGCCCCCTTTTCACATTTTTTCCATTATTAATGTGTTCAAAAGTTAAATTAAGAGTGTAAAGTACTGAAACTCTACGTTAAATGTAGTAAAATTGTCTAAAGTTTATATTTTCTATGTAAGATTTAAAAACTGTTTGGTAAAAATGGTGCCGGCTGGCTTGGGGATGGAGGGAGGAGATGGGAACCCTTTGAGCAAACCGAATTGGTTGCAGTATGCAAAGGTTGATAAAATCAATTTTATTCACATATTAGTAACAAAGACAATCAAAGGAATTGATAGTGTGTGCGTCCGATTGTGTGTTGTGTGTGTGTGAGAGAGAGAGAGAGAGAGAGAGAGAGAGAGAGTAATCGGCATGTTTACACTTGGATCTTAAGTACACGAAAGAGATTAATTGTGCCACAATACATAACCTTACTCTGGCAAACGGCAGACTTTTAAAACAAACTTGAGGATTTTGCAAACAACTAAGTAAGTCAAGAATGCAAGAAAAGGAAAGAGATGAAATAACTTTTCAAAGGAAGCAGTTTCAACAAACAATCGAAGGCATGCAGAAGCTGAAAGCGATGCCAGTTACTTTTACAGCAGTGAAATATTGTAACAAGCATTTGTCACTAGATTGTAAATGAAAGAAATGGGTGAATAATCATCCCAGATCAGCTAAGTCAGTGGGAAACAGCCGTTCCTCTCTCTCTCTCTCTCTCTCTCTCTCTCTCTCTCTCTCTCTCTCTCTCTCTCTCTCTCTTCTTCCCCCCCCCCAGTGCACCGAACACTTTACTCATTTACGTACATATTATTGTAAAGATTTTACAGTCTCTTCTCTCCTCTACAATACCACAACGCACGATAACTTATAATCATTTATTCATTATTCCTCAAAAATATAAACTCCCTTCCCTCTACCTCAAGTTAGCTGTGTTGTATCACTGCAATGCCGAATGATTTTGTGAATCATTTGTGCTAAATTTTATTGTGAAAAGCTTTATTCTTTCATTTACTAATTTGTTAATATTGTTGAACTAGACCATCTCACTCGGCGCACTGAGCACAGGCACAATTAAGACTTTTTTTTCTGTATTGCATTTGTTTTCATATTTTATCATATTGTTAAATTTATTGTGAAATAACATTTTATTTATGTGAATTGGTACTGCTTTTACGTACATATTATAGTAAAGATTTTACTCTCTTCTCTCCTCTACAATACCATGACGCACGATAACTTAAAATCATTCATTCATTATTCCTCAAAAATATAAACGCTCCCTTCCTCTACCTCAAGTTAGCTGTGTATCACCACAATGACGAATGATTTTGTTAATCATTTGTGCTAACTTCTATTGTGAAAAGTTTTGTTCTTTCATTTATTATTTTGTTAATATTGTTTAACTAAACCGTCTCACTCAGCACACCGAAAACTGGCTCAATTACGATTTTTTTTTCTTTGTTTCTTTATTGCATTCGTTTTATCATTACATTAAATTCATTTGGATATCCCTTTTTATGTGAATTGTTATTGCTTTTACATACATACAGTAATTTTTAAACTCTCTCTTCTCCTTCTCTCCTCAACATATCAACAATTCCTTGTTCACTCTCAAGTCAGCTGGGCATGATGTCACTGTGGTTACATACAATTTTATACATCTTTTATGCTAAATGTTTTATTGAAAGTGATATTTTATATTAAATGCTCTATACTTTTATTAATTTGGTCAAATATTGTTGTTATTAAACTATATTGTAAATGAAAAATAATTCATAACAGTTTAGCTTATAAACCCAGTAGTCCGTCGAATACTAGTATAAACTAGATAATTAGTCAGTTCAAAGTATGAGCATTTGCTTGACAAACAATACAAAATTTTCAAGAAAATTTTGTTAGAAAAATGGAAAGTTTGACATAAGAAACATTCGATAAACGAGGTACCAATGTATAAACATTCGATAAACGAGGTACCAATGTACTATATATATACAGTCAACCCCCATATTCGCGGACTCACTCATTTATGGATTTTCTTTGGACCATGTCTACCCATTATTCATGGGAAATTCACCTATTCATGGTTTTCTGATGATAAGTATTCACTATACTCTGTTTTTTTCCATCTGCATATCCACCTGTTGTGTTTGTGCTTGGTAACACTGCATCCCGGGTTTTAAATAATATCCTGTTTCAAATATTAACAGTGTAATTTGCATTCAGTAAATTATTAAAATACTTTTCAGTTGCAAATGTACACCAAGATATCCTTTTATTTACCTATTTAAAGCCAAGGACGTAAAACTTACACATAGCGTAACTATTTAAAGCCCAGGATGCAGTGATACCATGCGCGACCACCACAGGCTGATGGACAGATGGAAAAAAACAGAGTATAGTTGGTGTATTTTAATATAATTTTCATGACTAAATACATTGTTATACAAATAGGATTTACTAATTTTCAAATATTAGTGTTCATTGATACTATATTAGTAAGTTTATTAAGATTGAATAATATCACATAAAAATAATAATGATCTCTCTCTCCTACAGAAACTTATGTTTTTTGTATAATAAGTAAGTGATTTACTAATTTTCAAATAATAATAATGTAAACAACAATAATATCAATTCATTAAATAAATACTATAATGAATTAGTAAGATTTTATTTTTTGTAGAGGCGAGTTGCTGTGTTGTGACTAACATTTACTAAATTTCTCTCTCTCTCTTTTATTGAGATGGGTATTAATATTTTGAAATAATATAATTGTAATTACAAAATTCATATGTGATAGTATTTTTAAAGAAGTATAATAATTCTCACTTTTAAATAAAGATAATTCTCTCTCTCTCTCTCTCTCTCTCTCTCTCTCTCTCTCTCTCTTACTGAGATGGGAGAACTTTTTATGGTACGATGTATTATATGTTTTTAATTAATTTTTTTTTAAATTTTTTTTTTAATATAACTAATAATGATATAATATTAACTTTTACAAAAAAATTCCGAATCTCAAGTTTATAAGTAATTTTTTAAAAAGAAGAAAAACAACCAATTTAAATTCTTTTCCAAATTTCACTTTTTAAGAAATTAAGTGATGGATAACTCCTCTCCCCCCTTCACTATCGATAAACAAAACTCCCTCTCCTCTCCCCCCCCTTTCCCCCCTCCTTCTTCTCTCCCCCTCTCTCCTTTCTCCCCTCTCTTCCCCTCTTTCTTCCCCCTCCTCCCTCCTCTCTTCCCCCCCTCCCCCCTCTCTCTCCCCCAACCTCCTCTCCTCTAATCTCCCCGGCTCTTCCTATTTCACTTTTAAATAAGGATTTAGAGCCTCTCGCTTCTCTCTCTCTCTTCTCTCTCTCTCTCTCTCTCTCGCTCTCTCTCCTCTCCTCTTCTCTCCTTCCAGATATCCAGATATTAAATATAAAGGGCCAGAACCACTTGACACAATAATATTTACGGAAGAAGACGTAAAAAACAAAATATAAAAACTAAAGTTCAAATCTCTTGGCCCAGATGGGATTCATCCAAGAGAAATTGAAGAGTTAAAAGAAGAGTATGTAGTTCCTCACCTATATAACTTCTACAGAAAAACAGTAGAACAATGAAAGGCACCTAAAGGATGGAAACTAGGTAATGTGCCCACAGTTTTCATAAAAGACCCAAGAGAAGATCCAGGAAATTATGGACTTATCAATCTAACATTTGTCCCTTGTAAGAGTGTTGAGTCCATAATTACGGATCAAATTGTAGATCACATTGATAGAAACAACATGTTGTTAAATAGTCAACATGGCTTCAGGCAACCCAGATCCTGCCTATCAAACCTCTTGGAGTTTTTCCATAACATGCTTGGTATTTATGACAGTAGTAGAGCAATAGATATACTCTACTTAGATTTCCAAAAGGCCTTTGACAAAGTTCCACGTAAGAAACTAATGACAAAAGTAAAAGCTTTAGGAATTGTAGGAGAAATGGCATACTGGATCGAAGACTGGTTAACTAATAGAAAACAGTCGTAATAAATGGTGACTAAGCTAATTGGCAAATATGGCAAGCAGAGTTCCTCAGGGTTCTGCCCTTGCAAGGGCCCACCGTTGTTTTAGTGACATTGATGTAGGATTGGCTAGCAGGATTTCCAGATTTGCAGACGACACCAAACTAGGTGTAAATGCAGCAGACAAAGAGACAGCAGAAAGTTTTAAGAAGTAATCTAAGAAAATAGGAAAGTGGTAAAAAAGATGGCAAATGCCTTTTAACTTGGATAAATGTCAAGTTTTACAAATAAGAACAAACAACCCTCATGCCAACTACATGCTGCTTAGGAATGACATGAATCGTGTAGAACAAAAAGAGGACCTTCGGGTCATTATAACCAAGGCCTTAAAACCCACAAAACTGTGCATAAAAGCTGAAAAGAAGGAACAGAAACTAGTGTGATACGTAAAGAGGTAGTTCAGATACCAAAACAAAGAAACGGTGCTACAGCTTTACACATCAATAGTTAGACCTCATCTTGAATATGCAGTACACTTTTGGTCACCAACACTAAGAAAAGACATAAATAGATTAAAAGGGATACAAGCAAGAGCCACAAAGTTAATTCCATCCATCAGGCAAATAGGTTACCAAAGAAGACTAGAGCGCCTAAATATGTATAGCTTAGAAACACAACGATTGCAAAGACAACTAATAGAAACATTAAAAATACTGGAAGACAACAAAAGTAGACAGTAACCTATTTATGTTAAACAAAAACCAGTCAAGAAATAATGGATGGAAACTAGAACTGAAGAGACAACACATCCCATTGTGGGAACTTCTCTACATACAAGATATGTGACACATGGAATAAACTGCCACCAGAAGCCGTGAACAGCAGCTGTGGAAGAGTTTAAAAGAAAGCTAGACAAAATCATTAGGACACTGTAAATGAACAGTAAAACTTGCTCCTAGAGAAAAGTGAGCACACGATGTCTCCTCGGATGGTATCCATGGGAGAAACCTTATATGTAGAAGGAATTCTATACCCACTTACAGCTATTGATGCTGAAGAGGATCTCTTCCCCAAAAAAGGGATACTAGGATCCATCTGATGTTACTATATTTCTGTTGGGGTATTGTAGGACTTCTGCCCCTATACTAACAGGCAGTTACAGTTCAGTTGTTGAAGCTCAGTCAAAATGTACATGCTTCCCTAAACGGGATACACAGCTTGTGGCATTTGAGCAATTCTGTAAAGAAGTTAGGTTCCTTCCCCCAAAAGGGATACACGGATCCACCTGAACCCAATGGAAATGACAAGTTTCAGAGGGTTAGGGTAATTCTCCCAGGACCTCTGCCTCTGGGGAACAGGCAGTTGCAGCTCAGCTGTAGATGCACTATCAGGTTACGAAAGCTCCCCAGAAGGGATATACAATTTGCTGTATTTGATCAATTCCATAATGAAATTATGAATAACATCCGAAAATGTCTTTGCCACAGAACGGCAATGTATAAGTGACATGATGCATGATTCCGAAAAGGAATATAAGTTAGTTCAGTATGTACACGCCAAAGTGCAGTTACAGCAATCATGGAATACAAGGCAGCATTAACAGAATCATTGATTTGTGATTTTGTGATTTGACTAGTGTAGGAGTTGTCACCTCCCCTCTGCGGTCCTTGACACTACAAAGATCCACTCTAGAAGGTGCTTGGATTTTGATCAGCCCCGCAATTCAGTGGACCTGATACAAACCACAGGTCTTCCTCCTAGAGGGGGACAACCACAACTCACAAGCTACAGTATGCAGTATTCTTGATTGCGCTAGCATCAGCAAAGAGCTGACAATAAATTTTCGTTGCCCTCTGGCCTGTCATTCCTGGCCAAGATTGGGACTTCTTTAAGAAGGAAATTTCCTATTTAAAGTAAACTAGAATTAGCAGGCATAACATTATGCCCACTTCATGCACTTAATGTTAACCCAGCGGTCATGGCAGACATCCCAAAAGGTTCTGTTTTTTCCTAAACTCTAGCAACACTGGTTACAAGCTGAAATAAATTCAACTACACTGTGTATCTGTAGGTGGCGTAGATATTCTTGACCCATAGATGCTATAGCAGCAAACCATGGGTCTTCCCAACAGGCAAGTATGCTAATCATAGCTGGGGAGGGTTTGACAATACTGCAACCATACCCAGCATGCTTAAGTAAGTCACCACAGAATTTCACCATACGAAACTTAAGTTCACACTTTGTTTCTTGTTCTTTGCTGCCAAACCTAAAGGTTTTAGGAATAAAAAATGGGGCCTTGAAACTTGTGGCTTGACCCTGGACCAAAAATGCTTTTGGTTTGTTATGATTAGAATCCAGGAGCTTTTCGTCACTTGTCAGTTTCTTTGTAAAGCTCCTTGAGGTGAGACAGTGACTACACTATCAAAAAACAGGTTTTGACTTAGTTGCTGTCGAGTCCTCAAAACCCTCCTACTGCCCTCACAAAAAGGCTTGGGTTTTGGGTAAGTCATTATCCTACATTGACCAATAGAAAGGAATGGCTTCTTGGTCAGATTTTGGTTGTATGTAAACAATATGATGGTGCGTATGTACCTAACCATTTCTTCTTCTTGCGGTTTTGATGTTGTAGGAAAATTGGGTATTAGCGTTTGCTGAGGATAATAGAAAAAGACCTCTTATCCTGAGCCCATTTATACTTTTTTTGTGACTCAAGAGTCACTTTAAAAGCTATTCATTGTTACAAACCAAAAAATATTGTACAACAAATTAAGTTGTTACTCTGTATATAATAATGAAGGAAATGTAGAAATATGTTGAATCCCTGCCCATACAGGGAACATAGGAAACTAAGAGACTGATCAAGCAGCCAAAGAAGCTACCCATATAGCATCATCAAATTTAAACATCCCTGTTAATGATTATGTAACACATATAGAACTTGGTATTATAAATAAATGGCAAAATATATGGAATGAAGAACCTCAAAATAATAAAATAAATAAAATTTTTCATTAGAAAATGGAGTTAATCATACCAAAGAGAGAGACATGTGCAAGTAATCCTGACACGTGTCAAAATAATAATCATCTAAGCTCTTTTTGGAAAGTGATAATAACGGTCAACACATCACAGTGTCAATGTCCAAAATAATTTATAACCAACAACAGTTGTCAAGTTTCGGAAATAGATTTGGTCAGTAAAATTTTATCAATCAACATTTTCAATTGTTCGAATTTTAATATTCACGATAAACTGTAAATGAATTGATAAAATGTAAAAAGTAATGATATATGAAAATACAAAAGCCCATGTGGGATTTAATAAATACTAAAATACAAATTTTAAATTTAACTTACTCTGGTTTTTCCTTTTTTATTGTGCAGACAGAAACATGAGTAAGTGTATTTAATATGTGTGTGTTTAGAGTGGAAGCATATGACTTTTTACGTATTTATTTATCTTTAAAATTTTGTTGTCATTTATCATATAGTACCAGCACTTGGCCAATGGCCTAGACCTGGCACACCATTTCATTTTAATCCTTTGGGCCAGCCCTAAGATAGCCCGTAATTATTCAGTTGAGTGATTTGGTTGACCTGTTTTGATAATAATAAAGTCAACAGTAAGATAGACAATGAAGTCAACAGTAAGATAGTTTGTCTGGGCATTTGCACTGTTCTGGTTTCTGCAGGTCAAACAATGGATTTTCACTCAAATGATAAAACAAATGATTAAAGACATTGATATTTTTTACATGTATTTTTATCTTTATAGAATTATTAGTATTTATTAAATTTTATGGATGACACATTTCAGGGATTACTAAAGGAACTTGTACGTAACTGTGATGGTGAACTGAAATGTGAGGTAACAAGACTTGCTGCTTTTCATGAGTATCGCCTGGGCCAAGGAAGCAAAGCAATCTATCATATTGAGGCATTTATTGCTGCTTTTATGGCTATATACAAGAAGTTCCTAGAGGAAAGTATGTCTTCCATGTTTTAATTAAGGAAAACACAACCAGTCTCTTGAAGCTGTATTTAGCTGTCTAATACAAACTAAGACACACCAATAGATTTTAATGTCTTTTTCATTCTAGAATTGTCTGAATTATGATAAAGTGAAAAGTTTTGATTTATACACTGTACTAAACTTATCTTGAAAGAATTGTTCTCAATAATATCGAAGCTAACAGTGACCTTCTTCAAACTTAAACTTATTTTGTGTACATCTCAATATCTTATGCTGAATGGATAGGAGACTGTTTTTCTTAGGTACCCTCTTTTTTATGAATAAAAATTAGCTATTTCCAAAAATAATATAAACTGTTTTAAATACTTGTTTCCTTTCATTATATTTTTGGATGACAGTATGTTTTTGTGTTGTTCAGAATTATGATTGTAAAATTTTCTATAGAATGTAATAAGCAGGTTAAAAGAGGTAAAAAAAAAAAAAAAAAAATTCTCAAAGGTCTCTAGCTTGCAGGTTTTGTAGTATTTTGGAATCATAGCTGACTAAAGCTTTCCTCTTTTCATAGCAAATAAGTTGTAGTATGGACTTGGCAATATATTTTGAATTGTTAACCCTCATTTAATTATCCTTGCACATACAACTGCTAGTCTTAAAGTTCTTGAATATATATATATATATATATATATATATATATGATATATATATATATATATGTGTGTGTGTGTGTGTGTGTGTGTGTGTCAGCAGCCCCCGGTTATCGACAATCTTGTTTTATGGAGCTCATCTAGCACCATAAAATCGGCTATTTATGGCGCCATAACAGGCTGAGTTCTGGTTATTGGGGCCATGAGGTGCCTTATGGGGCCGATAACCATGGACTGCATGTATCACAAATGTCCTTTATTATCTAATTCACTCTACCTCGGAGTTAACATATTTTCATATATGTTAATCGAACAGGAATTTTTTAGTTGATAAAAAATTCGTTGGCTCAGGGGCTTGAACCATGGAACCAAGAATTCAGGATGGCGCCTCAGCGGCTTGGTTGGTATGGTACTAGCGTCGCATCTTTGTGGTCGCGGGTTCAATTCTTGGCCATTCCATTGAGGAGTGAGAGATGCGTATTTCTGGTGATAGAAGTTCACTCTCGACGTTGTTCGGAAGTCACGTAAAGCTGTTGGTCCCATTGCTGAATAACCACTGGTTCCATGCAACGTAAAAAGCACCATACAAACAAAAAAACTTAAACAAGAATTCAGGCTGTACAGCGATGCTCTTTTTACCTATCAGACCATCAAGAGGGGTACATATATATCCAATGTAGCACAAAGGAACACGTGCTTGGGGATACAGGCAGTCCCCAGGTTACGACGGGTTCGGCTTACAACGTTCTGAGGTTAAGGTGCTTTTCAATTATATTCATCAGAAATTATTTCCAGGGTTATGGCATATGTTCCAGGGTTATAACTCCTACAATGCTGATCTGGCAGAAGAAATATGACACCAAAAATGTAAAATAATCAATATTTGAAGGTTTTTTTGATGAAAAATGCAATAAGAATGCAGTTTACATAGTTTTGAATGCACCCAAAGCATTAAAAGTAAGGTTTTCTTTGGAATTTTGAAGATGATCCGGCCTACGACGCGTCTCAAGAGCGGAACCCCCGTCATAACCCGGGGACTGCCTGTATCCTTAAATGCATGGTAGAAAGGCGAGTGAAAAAACTGGGGACTTGGAACAAGTACTTTTGTAGCATATTCTACAATTTCAAGTTCACACCTTTATATACAAAAACAGAAAGAGGCAGGGGTGTGGTTACAGTTTGTCAATCTGGACGGCATGTTCTTTAAGCAAAAGAGACAGAAAGGAGGGTTAAGGGACAATCCAGGATGGAGATTTAAATTCCTTGTTGATGTGGCTTCAATAAAAATGGATTCCAACATTCCTTTTGCAGTGATCTTTGAACCTGCAGATTATCGAGGAGTTATCCCAGCTAATAGCATATCCTTTCTTAAGCCAATGGTCTGCAATGGCATTATTCATTAAGCCTCTTGATATGGCATATTTGTGCTGAGAGTATTTCCTGTTTTGATCTTTTGATGTTTGCCTTATATAAATTTTATTACATTCTTTATAAGGAACACTGCATACAATATTGTTTGAATTTGAAAGGCTATGTTTCATTAATTTATTTATCAAAATGTTATTATATTTAGATATTAAGTTAATATCAATACTTTTTAAAAATGGGTACAGCAGGAATAAAATCAGGATGAAATGGTACATTAACAGAGTCCATTGATAAACAGGGACTGCCTGTATATATATGTATATATAGGGCTCTGAATTAAATACTTCGTTACAAAACTAGAGTTTATTAGAAAATTTAACAAACCACTAACTGGTTAAAAGAATGGGTCATATATTCTGACTCCCAAAATCAAGATTGAAAAATGAATCATAGAAAATGGAATCTCAATCACACATCTGGGACTAAACAAAATTGTAAGATGAAGAATCCCCAACATCATAATACCACCATATAATGTACATCAGTACATAAGCACAATTAAAAAAAGTCTAGTCGTTTCAACGACAAGGCCACCACCTCTTACTTTTATGCTCCTTACCCAGAGCATTGTATCATAAGTTCACAGATTCATCACTGTGAAAGAAGAAATACCTCATGAATAAAAAGGAAAGATTCATTGAAGTGGCATAAATAAATATACTAATTAAAGATTGCCTCAAAACAAATGGGTACCACTGAAAAACAACGAAAAATAATATAAAAAAGGAAAACATTATTACTAAAAAAGGAAAACATGATTACATTTTGACTTGTAAATGCATAGTGTATAAAGAAAAAAAGTTTCAGAGTTAAATACTCAATCCTAGCAAACATGGAGAGCTCATCTCCCAAAAAGATAGGTTGCACTGCTCAAGTGAGCATTAACAAAAGTGCGTGCCAGATTGAATAGTTTTCACACATTTTCTTTCCAGCAAAACATGCTGAGGTGGGTTAAATTTACACAATACAGTGCAGATCAACTGTCAAGGCAGCTGAGGTTTGCTCCAAATTGATTGGAATGCCTTATCACTTGACAACCGGAACTTCCAACACACAAAGAAACATTGTCTCCATGCCATGATTATGTATGATCTCCTTCAGGTGACATTTTTTAGTGTATGAGTGGGTGTCAAAATAAAGCTGAATCTGTTTATAGTCCTCACATGAACAGACAAACCAAATCCTGAGTTTGTCACACATCAGCATTTTGTCAGCTCAATTTCCGATGAACTTGTAGGATTGCTGAAACAGATACCTGCCCAACACAATAAGCGTCAACACAAGATGATACAAAGTCTATATATATTTAACAATAGTGCTGCCCCACCTACCCTGAGACGACCCTGTCCCAGGTAGAATTATGCACATAAGTTCAGTCTGCTGTCAAATGTTAGTGAGGTTTCTACACTCGGGGTCGGCTCATAAATATCTATACACCAATATGATGGCTGCTTGACTTTAGACAGCAATGTCCATCATATTTAAACTAAAAAAAAAAAACAACAGCCACCGTCATGGTTGCAATCATTATAAAATGAGATGTGTAGAACACATCTCACACGTGTTTGTGATGATGTAATGTGTTTAGTCCGTGACTGTGTCTATGATGATGTGATCTGTTCAGTTTGTGACTGACAGGTCTGCGCTAATTATGCACATACTGCATAAAGATCCTTGGCGAAGAACTGAACACCTCCTTGCTGATGACAGCAACTGGCAAAACTATGCCCATTACCATACAAAAAGGCTAGTGGATCCATAAAAAAGGCAAAGGTGTATGGCAACCACACTGGTCTGCACTCTTTCTGCTGCTAAAGACAATTTCTGGTGATCCCCCATATAGAATACAAGAACTAGTGTATTTAGGTGGTACATTAGTCATGTCATGGGTCAATTCAAATGAATTAATAACCCTAGAACCAACATTGCCCTTGCAAAATATACCTGTCATGAACTAACAAACAACTGTCTCTAAAAACCATCAGCTACTTACTGAAAATTGTCCATCTAACACCACCATCTAACCACTAACAAACCCATATGTACTAGAAAACTGAATATATTACACAACTACAAAACAAACCAATTCTTTAAAGAAAGAAACTGAATCCATCCATATATTCTAACACCTCAAAAGAAAAATAGACTGAAAACCCGCTCGTGAAATATAATCTCCTACAATATCAAAGCAATTGATCATCATTTCAATATGTTGCGAATACCATAGAAAAACAACCATCCCCTGTAAGTCCTAAACTCCTCCAACAGGAAATTACACCATAAACTTTTCCAAAACTTAAAAAAAATGCCTGCCAAACTCTACAGTACTTCTGCATGAAGTTAAACGGATTACCCAAAAAATATATATGACAGACCCCAAAAATAATGTGGAAAATGCAAACGGTAAATGACTTCATAAAAAAAAACAGCCAAGAATTTCAAACCAGTCGAGTGACAAAAGAGAGGGAGGGAGGGGGGAAGGGAAAAGCAAATGAGTCCCCATCTACAATTAAGTTGTTCTTTTGATCTGAGATATATGCATTAACATAGCCAACCCCCATATTTTCATTCAGAACAACAAATCTATTCCCTTTCTTTACAGTAATACCCCGAACTTATGCGAGGTTAGGTTCCAGACCTCCTCACACAGGTAAAGTTTCGTATAAGTTTGGCATGGCCTCTAAAAATGCTTATAAATGCTTACTTTTAGAGTTTGAACACTACATAGGACCCTAATCATGCTCCCTAAGTATTAAGCTAACTTTTAACTGAAATTAAAGTTACTGTAATTTGATTTAAAAGTTAGTTCAATATATTACCCTTAAAAAGAAATAAATGGTTGGCACAAAAGTAGTTACAGTAACTACTATGTATGTATGTAGTATACATTTTCTTATGCATACTAATGTTTCCCCTAATTCATGGGATGCCATTTTCTTTTTCCCTTAGAGTAAAAGATGTTTTCTTTGCATCACTTGAAACTTCATAAGTCAGTCATAACGAAGGTACACAATTCAATAAAATAAAGAAAACATGTATGTAAATATGTAATTTTTGCAGAGGGTGAAGGTAAAATTCAATCAATTTAATATCATCTACTACTGTGAGGGCTAACTACAAACAAAAGAGAGAGAGAAATACGTACATACATACTTTATGAATTTTAAAAATGTATTGGACTGTAAGTAAAAAAACAGTAAGTATGGGTACTCACTAGTGATGAATGTTGATTTGAAGATGATGATGAATTAGCTGTGTGGTATGATGAGGACAACTGCACAGTGTAATAGAGAAGTTACAGCTCCCAAGAGTTTGTCCTCTTCCGATAGAGGAAACTTCTGCCAGGCCTGCTACGGGTACTTCTGCTACTTTTTCATGGTTTGGTAGAGGGTTCTTTGTCTCCATGGCTAATTCTATGGCATTTTTCACCAGAGCATGTTCAAATTGTGGATCCCACTCTTCTATTGTGTCCTAAGGGTTATCCCAAGACGATCAATTGAAAGATAATCGTCATCCTATTGTTCTTTTGCCAATTTGTCATCCTCTTCACTCGCTGACTTGGTCAGCTCAAGCAAGTCATCATCCATCAGTGGGCATCGTTGAGATTGTTGACTTCTTAGGTGCAATCTGTAAATCCTTCACCCACAAGCAATTTTGCCAGTTTCACAACCTTGCTGACAGCTACATTTTGTATCTCCACTGGCGAGAAACCCTTGTCGCCGTATACTGCATCTGGTCACAACTTTTACCAGCATGCATTCACTGTTTCTTTTTTTCATGTCTTGGAGGGCAGACTGAATTATTGAGAGGCACGATGCATTGGCGAAAGTCTTCAAATATTCTATTAATGTGAAGTCCTCCATTGTATCCATTGCATTCACCAGATGTTTCAGAGCGTTACGTGTGTAAAGGGCCTTGAATGCACGTATCATACCTTGGTCCATAGGTTGTATGAGGGAGGGATGAATTCAATTTGCACACCATCATGAGAGAGATCTGTAGGGTGCCCTCCAGCATTGTCCATGATTAGCAACACCTTAAAATCAAGGTCTAAGTCGGGAAGGTACGTTTTCACTTCAGGGATGAAACATTGGTGGAACCAGTCGGATGTTAAGACTTGTTATCCAGGCCTTGGATTAATGCATCCAGTAGACAGGCAAGGTATTCTTATTTTTGTTTTTGAGGGCCCTGGGGTTTGCAGACTTTTAAATCAAGCCTGGTTTTAGCATGTGGCCAGCGGCATTCCCACATATAGTAATGAGTGTGACCCTGTCCTTTTGGGCCTTAAATCCAGGAGCTTTGGCCCCTTCCTTCATCCGGTATGTTTTTGATGGCATCTTTTCCAAAAAAGTCCAGTTTCATCATTGTTCAAGACCTATTCAGGCCTGTATCCCATCTGGCTGATTTCTTTGAAGGTCTCTGGATACCTCTCTGCAGCTTCGACATCACGGATGCAGCCTTTCCATGCAGCTTCACACTCCTGATGTCAAACTATTCAGAAAACTTATCAAACCATCCCCTGCTGGCCTGAAAACTTCCACTGTCTGGCGATGTCAATGTTTCGGGCTGTGGCGCTTCTGCAGTACCCTCTTCCACAATCTTCTTATAAAGCTGCAAAGCCTTCTCCCGAATCAAGTTGCCCTGCAAGGGAATTTCTTTTTTACGGCAGTCTTCTATCCATATTGCAAGGGCGTATTCCATCTTAATGTTTGGGTCTCTCTTTGTCGAAATATGCTCCACCTTATTTAGGTAGCTCTTGGAGGCCATTTTTCAAATTTATGCCTTGGTTCTTGATAGAATGTACAGAGTTCTCATTCATCCCCAGTTGCCTACTATGTTTGAAGCAGCCTCTCCTGATTTCACTTTAACTTTTTCCTCTTTTGTCATCACCTTCATCTGTTTCTTAGGAGGACTGCAAGAAGCCTTAGAAGGTGGTTAATGTTTTGGCATATTGGTGGTTACAGTGCGTACTACGAAAAAACATAATAAAAGCGCACAATTTTTAAC
Organism: Macrobrachium nipponense; assembly: GCF_015104395.2. Lineage (NCBI taxonomy): Eukaryota > Metazoa > Arthropoda > Malacostraca > Decapoda > Palaemonidae > Macrobrachium > Macrobrachium nipponense. The sequence goes on from NC_087206.1 coordinate 56,786,990, forward strand.
GTGAACAGGGTACTGATACTAGCGGGTTTGAACTGATGCTGAGACGGAGCAAGCATCAGAGCATCCAACAAAGGCTCTTGTCCTGCTCTCTGATTGGTTGCCTTTATTCCTTCTAGCCAGTATTGTGTGCCTATGGAGCCTACGTCGTCGTCCATGCCAGATAGACTTCGACGATGCGATTTACTGTTTCATATTAATGCAATTTATTACTGTATTTTGTACAGTAATACAGATTGCACCATTATTTTTGTTTCAGGTTAACAAAGTGTAATTTTCACAGAACAACACTAATACAACTCCTAGTAATTTTTGCAGAACGACACTAATACAACTTATAATTATGTCTGTGATATGTTTTAGTTCGTAAACGAATTCATATTATCAAACCAGCCCGACCAAATGGCATCATCTCCAGGTCATGTGAGGTAAAACTCTGGAGGGGGGTATTATCTTTACAAAGTGCAAATCGGCTCACATCTGAAAGTTCATTAACTGTATGTGCTGTAATTACATGCAACATAGTACATACAGATTGCAACAGCATTTTTCTCCGAAGTTAAAAAAGTAGGTTTCACAAAACAACAACTCTTAGTTACGTCTGATATGTTTTACTAGCACATTAACGAATTCATTTTATCAACCCAGCAAGACTGAACAATGTCATTTCATGAGCGTGGAGGTCGTATAGTGACAAACACTGTGAATTACACACTGCCTTTGTATATCATACTTTCAAAAATATAAATAGTATACACAAAATTTCCATACCAATTTTGCTCTTATAAGCTTGAAAACGTATACTAATTGTAGTATACTAGTACGTACTTCGGAAAGTATATATACACTAACTGTAGGTGCTGTAATTACCTTTGTATCATATTTATGCATATACTAAAATAAAAATACATTTTTAATAAACATTTTACACATAAAAGCTTTAAAACTTCTAAATTTATATAATAAATTAAACAAACACTTTTGCAGTGTTTTGCAGTGTTTCTGGAGGATTCACAAATGTTCGCTCTATTGTGAACTCGTGTATGATAATTAGTTACGTTCCAATGAAAAGTTTGCGCTATTGTGAATTCGTGCAAATCGAATCGCCAAAGTTAGGGGTATTACTGTACTTCAATGACCCAAAACGGACCCTCGAACTTGGGCCCTAATTCATAATTCAACTGATTCCCGATGTTAATCTTCAAGAACACATTATCCCCTACTGCATCTTTTATGCATCTTTGACTCAAAATTACTACTAAGGCACTCATGTCTATCTAGCTGTAGAAACCAATGACTTAATCATATCATCACAACGAGATGGCATAAATAACAGATCAAATGCACCTTGCACTGGATAGCCAAACAATGCTTTTATAGCAGTGGTTCTCAAACTTTTATCATGAGCAACCTTATTTGGAACATTTGAATTCTTTGCAACCAAGAGTAAAGTAAAAAGAAAGAAAATGTACAGTTATATATTAACTATTCTGTAAGAAAAAATAATGTGTACAACTTTTCATTCACAAAACTAATAGAATCCATGGCATTGCTTTTCATTCAATTTGGGGTGGGCGGGAGGATGAACATACATTACATAAGTAATTTGTTGTTAAAAGAAGAACTCTCTATTAAGTACAGTAGTACCTCGAGATACGAAATTAATCCGTTCCGAGGCGGCCTTCGTATAATGAGTTTTTTGTATCTTGGAACACATTTTACATGTAAAATGACTAATCCGTTCCCAGCCCTCCAAAAACACCCCATTAAATTTCATAATAAAGCTAAATTGACCTATAAACAATGAAATACTACAACAATTTGGACCATTCAATACCTAAATTCAGAATAAAAATCCAAACCTGTAAATAAAGTGTATAATTAGTGTACAAGAAATATTATTACTGTAATGTAAAATGTCGAAGCTTACCTTTCGAGTGAGGCTATCTCCGAAAGTGGTGGCAGAGGAGGAGGAGGAGGACAAACGGCAGATAATGTACGTACGTACGTACACTTAACTTTACGAAAACACATAAAAAATTTAAGGAAAACTATAGAAATAAAATTTACGAAAAACATTAACAAAACTGTAATACTTAACTTACAAAAATCTAAAAATTGCGTAAATTTTTTTTTTCTTTCTTTTTTTTACTTTTATATAGGCTTTTTTTTTTTTTTTTTTTTTTTTTTTTTTTTTTTTTTTTTTTTTTTTTTACAGAATTTCAACTTCATCACCACTTTCAACGTTCTGTTTTTCATCACTTGGTTCTTCCTTTTTGCTTTCAACTTTCTGTTTTTTATCACCTGGTTCTTCCTTTTTGCTTACTCCTGCTAATGCTGAAGGCCTCTTTAAAAAATAACTATCCAAGGAAGATTGCTTCTGCCTGCTTTTGACAATGTTCCTGAAACGACTCAGGCAAACGTCATCGAACTGCGCAAGCATACGACCTGTGTGAGCCTTTTCGGGGTGTCTTTTTTTTTCTATGAACGATCGCACTTTATGAAAAGCAGCTAAGACCTCCTTAATTTCTGCCGTTGTCATAGGCTCCTCCTCTTCATCGCCGCTGCTGGAGAACTCCTCTTGAACGACGTCATGTTGCATGGCCTCCAACTCCTTCAGGTCATCCGTCGTAAGCTCCTCTTGGTGCTCCTCGAGAAGGTCGTTGATGTCGTCAAGATCTGGTTGCGAAACAGTTTCGGGATCGTCAACTGTTTCGGACTCAGCAGCACCAGCTTCGCCCACGTCGAATCCCTCGAAGTCTCGGTCGGATACGGCATCAAGCCAGAGTTTCCTCCACGAGGAATTCAAAGTTCGCCTTGAAACCTCCTGCCAAGCTTGGTCGATGAGTCGGATGCATATGACGATGTCAAAATGCTCCTTCCAAAATTCACGCAAGGTGAGGTTTGTGGTATCGGTGATGTCGAAACATCTTTTGAAAAGATGTTTCGTGTACAGCTTCTTAAAGTTCGCTATCACTTGCTGGTCCATGGGCTGGAGGAGAGGGGTGGTGTTGGGCGGAAGAAAAAGAATCTTAACGAAGGAATACTCCGCTAAGATATCTTCCTCGAGGCCAGGAGGGTGGGGAGGGGCATTGTCCAACACCAGCAGACATTTCAGGGGGAGGCGCTTCTCTTGCAAAAAACTCTTCACAGTCGGGCCGAAACAGAGATTTACCCACTCGGTGAACAAAAGCCTCGTTACCCAGGCTTTTGCATTAGCCCTCCACATCACTGGAAGCTTCTCCTTCAACACTTTGTGGGCCTTGAAGGCTTGAGGAGTCTCGGAGTGATACACCAATAGGGGCTTCACCTTGCAATCCCCACTGGCGTTCGAACAAAGTGCGAGCGTAAGCCTGTCTTTCATAGGCTTATGCCCGGGTAGCTTCTTCTCTTCCTCCGTGATGTACGTCCGACGAGGCATTTTTTTCCAAAAAAGGCCAGTCTCATCACAGTTGAAAACCTGCTGAGAACTGTAGCCTTCCTTGGTCATCATCTCGTCGAAAGTCTTCTTAAATGCTTCGGCCGCTTTCGTGTCCGAGCTGGCAGCCTCCCCATGACGCACCACCGAATGGATGCCAGTCCGTTTACAGAATTTCTCGAACCAGCCATGCGAAGCCTTGAACTCTGGGGTTTGCGTTGAAGTCCCTTCCCCTCTATCGTCTTCCGCCTGCGCAATCAAATCGCCGAAAATAGCACTGGCCTTGTGAGCGATTGCTGTCTCCGTTACTGTATCGCCAGCGATTTCTTTGTCTTTTATCCAGACGAGGAGCAGCCGTTCCATCTCGTCGTGCACATGGCTCCTCTTGCTGGACAAAATAGTGATGCCCTTCGATGGTGTAGTTGCTTTGATGGCATCCTTCTGTTTAAGGATGGTGCCTATTGTCGACGGATTACGGCCGTATTCCTTTGCGATCACACTCAATCGCATACCAGCTTCGTACTTCTTTATGATCTCCATCTTTGTCTCCAGAGACAGCATGCGCTTCTTTCCGTGAATTTCAACTTTCTTGGGACCCATGACTATGTTAATTTACGTAAAGTTACATAAATACGTAATAATACAGTCTTCGCACAACACGATAATATGTACTGCAACGAAATCACTAACGAACTTACGTTACTAAACGAAATCGGAGTGAATGAATGGCGAATGCGTACGGTAAAGTTTCGGGTGCGAAGTGGCCGAGCTAAAGCACGCCAACACGTAGTACGTATGTATAGAAGATGCATGATGGGAGGGATGCTGTCCAATTAGAGAGAAGGATCTCATGGCTTGGCTAGCATCAGGAACCAATGGGAGAGCAAGAGGATGGTGGCGAGTCTACGATAACTAAGATGGCGGCGTGCGGCGCGAGTTTCAAAATTGTTATGGGGCGAATCTCGGACTTTCAGAAACCTTTCGTATCTTGAAAACTTTTCGTATGTAGAGCAGTAAAATTTTTCGTCTTTGCTTTCGTAACTTGGATTTTTCGTAAGTTGAGCCTTTTGTATCTCGAGGTACTACTGTAACTGAAATATACTGAAAGTGTGATACTTTTCCTGTGTCCCTGTGACCCATCAAAATTGATCTTGCGACCAAACTTTTGGATCACAATCCATAGTGTGAAAACCATTGTTCCATAGGAACATGGCATTAGTATTGCTAACCATAGAATTAATGTTATGACATATATATCGGTCTCAGTTCTTATTATTACCATCTGCATTAACAATTACTTTCTTATTGGCTCGTTCACACAACCCATTAGTTTCTGGTCAGTGTGGGATAATAGTTACTTTTGAATTCCCATAACCTCACCAAGACACTAAACTCTTATTCACAAATTCTCTACCATTATCTGTAATGAGCACCTCAGGCACACTGTAACACCAAATATAGGCTACCCATTTAAAAATGCAAGGGCAACTTATTCAGCAATCTTACTCCTCAATGGAAAAATCTCAACAAAAACAAATCTTGTCAACTCGTCAACAATAACCAACAGACACCTATAGCTATACCCTGAGTCACAAAATTTCCACATGATATTCATATGCACCCTCTGAAAAGGCCTTCTAGGGATAGGAAAAAAACCCAGTTTACAAGAAGTAATCCTCGCTGGCTTGCATGCCATACAAACTGAACATCCCTTCACAAATTCTTCTACTAAAGAGGGCACTTTTTTCCAGAAAAACTTCTGGCATATTTCCTGATAGGTCTACTCAATCCACAAACGTTAACAACCAAATTTACAATGAACAATGTCAAGACTATAGGGACTAGACTCTTCGGGACCACTATCTGTGTTGTATCCCCTTTATCATCACTACTCCTGAATTTATATATAATTTCCTTAACTAACAAATCACCCTTTAACGGCATGTCCAGACGAGCGGGCCTGATTGGCGGGCAAGCACGTCATTGGGTTCATAATTATAGCGGGCAAACCAGGGAAATGGTTGTGCCGTGTTGGGGCAAATCGCCAGTCGGTTCCGGAGATCTGAGGTGTAACATGCCAGACCTACACTGGAGGTGTGACATGCCAGACCTACGTTATATAGGGGCCCCATAAAATAAAAAATAAAAGGACTGTTTTATCATGGATCATTGTAACTTCAGCATGACTTGGTATTTAGTATACAAGCAAATGAAGAAAAGCTATTGGATTAGGTAACTGGATCCCACGTAAATAAATTAACATAAGCAAATGCCTTATCAATTTGAATATATAAATACAAAATATATACATGCATATATATATATACATGCATATGCACATACAATGTAAGGCGAATTGCCACGTGTCAGGCGGTCTGGCGGCTAAAGCAGAATGGTTCTTTTTTGTCTATTCGCATTTATGAGTCATTGCCTATCCTCCCTCATGGATTAATAACAAAATTCTTGTTGTTTTATAAATTATATCAAAAACAAAAGAATGCTTTCTTTTTGAAGACAGCAAATTCTTGATAAAATTGACTAACCTAATCCGCTTGGGTATAAAACCAAGCCACACCAAGGGTTCGTCAGGTTACGGGCTGCACTAGGAGCAAGAGCCTGTGCCAGCACAAGGCTGGCTTAATCTCCAAAAACAACAACAAGGGTTCACCCTCTCTCTTCTAATTAATGTAGATCAGGTAGCAACTCTTCCGGGTCTTGTATGAAGCGTATGGGTGTGAACTTGACCGTGTAGGGAGGCACGAATGACCAGAATCATGCTCAGTAAGTAATTATTCTTTCCTGTAGCCATTGTTGGGCTAATTGATGTTAATCTATACTCACTTTGTTTAGTCAACTTTTGGGAATTTGTCACCATTTGTTTTAGTGAAAGTGGAATTTAATTTAACTGATTTTTCTATGTTTTTGAGTGGTCGCGTGGCCACATAAATTTTGTCTAGATTTGGGATGCTGAGCCACCGAAGCTCATGCATTAATACTTTGTTTTTTCTGTTAGCATCGATGAGTTTAGTTTTGTAATAAAACTGTCAAAATCATCCATCTTTACCTTTCAAGTTGTCCTTATGCACAGGCTGGAACCTGTCCTCTATAAAGTAGGGCTATCAGCCTCACACCATCTAGCAAGAGCTTAAATAACAGTCGCTATAACATTCACGACGTTTGTGGTCCTTCGTTTAACCGGATAGCCCTAAGGATCCAGTCCCCGAGCAATGGCAGCTTGATTATGGTATTCAACGTGTTAGTTCTTGGTCATTCGCAACTACTGTCATGCCTTCCGCATAACAAAAACGCAAAAGTTACTGTAGGCGAGGTGCTCTGCGACAGAACCTAGTTTGTTGTTTTTGCCCATAGGGGCTATTTTGATGCAAGAGCCTGTGCCAGTGCAAGGCTAAGCATAATCATTGTGTTCATGTTCATGCGCAGGACGTATGTTCAGCCTTATTTTCTTGTGTCATTAGATTAATCTGCCGCGATCGGGAAATTGTTAATGTAACTTTTGGAATTTATTGAGAAACTCAAAATGGCGGCCGCCTCCGTAATGAAAACTGAGACCCTTGTAAGCCATCTGACTGCCTCTATTAGTCGTGCCAGTAAAAATCTTGTAAACTCATTTACTGTGAATGTTTATCAGAATTTGACACGGTCAAATTAGAGTCATCACTCGAAAGTAAAGTCATTAGTGCCCTGGGAGATGCAGGAGAAGTTGTAACCTTATTGAGTCGTATTGGCACATTGACCAGCGTAATGCAGCCAACAATATGTTTACCGCGACTCAAAGAGCTACCCATACCCATGTTTAAAAGCGAAAAAGTGAATTCGCCACATTTACTGAACTGTTTGATGCTCATGTGCATAGTAAACCTGATCTAGATGATGTTGCTAAGTAGTACACCTATTTGTTAGGTTCATTAGAAGGAGAGCCGCTCAAGGTTGTTCAATCCTTAAGCATAACAGCTGCAAATGACCAAGTTGCCCGCGATTTACTTGAGAAATATTACGGCAACCAACAGCAGACACTATTCATTTCGCATTGAAGACTAGCTGATCTTTTTGTCCCCAAGTGCAATTATGTTGACCTCAAGAATTTCCGCATAGAACTAACTGTTTTAATCGAACAAATCAAACATTTGAGTGGATCCCCGTTAGATCACGGCATGTTATTAAGTTTTATCAACCAGAAGTTGTTGCAAGGACAAGTCTATTCCAAGGTAGTTGATTATCTGCGTAAATGTGATTTTTCATTGAACGAGTTGTTTGAAGCGTTGGATTTCATTATAAGATCAATGGAGGATGATGTGTTGCAAAGGGGAGGGGAGTTGTCAACTGCCCGTAAGAAGGGGTCCAAAGCGAAACGCTAACTGTGCAACCGCTTGCCCGTTCTGCAATGGCAACCATTCCACGTCTCTGTGGTAAAGTACCCTACCGTGACGGCTAAAAAACGTCAGTTAACTCTGAATAAGAAATGTTTAAACTGCCTAGCATCCGGTCACGCCAGTAGGCAATGTAATATAAAGCGTAATTGTAAGTTATGTGATGGACGACATCAGTTTGATTTGTGAGAAAGACAATGTGCAACCCAGATCCGTTGCACCCCACCAACAACCCCAGTTATCAGCCCTCAAAACAAACCACAAGTAGTTTCGCCGCCTGTGAAGAACCCAGGCACCAAACGAAAGATAAGTCAAAGAATGCAGCCAAAAGCCAAACACGAGAAATTGTGTGTAATCGCTAAGATGGTTAAAGACGAGCCTTTGACCTTATTGCCAATTGTTATGTCTATCGTGCATTCACGTAGCAAACCCCTTTCCACCAGAGTATTTTGATACTGGTAGCCAATGCAGTTTCATTTCGAGTATGCTTGTTAAGAAGTTAGGATTGCCAGTTATTAAATGCGTTTCGTCTAACATTGCACCTTTCGGCTCACAGATTGTACAAGGTGAGTACGATGTAGTTTCATGTAGAATACACGTAGGTGCCAGAGTAATCCGCATTAAACTCGTTGTCCATGACGAAGGAAATACTCCCATCCATAATGTTGACCTTTCTAATGTAAAAGCGCATTTGCAGCTCAAAGGCTGCACTATGGGCAACGATAAAATTAATAGAGATCTTCTTACTAACGTTAATATCATGGTTGGGGCAGATTACTTTAGCTTGTTCGTCCTTGGTATGGGCAAAATTGATGGAGTGAGCTTGTTTGTGACGCATAACGGTGTAACGCCATATGGTCGTGTATCACAGTGGGCCCTGGAAAGGATAAACGCATCTGTTGTTCGCACATTAAGAGTATGTCGAGCTACACCAGAAATCGACGTTGATATGTGGTGGATATTGGATACCGTAGGAATCGCTACCCACGAACAGTACACCATCTCAGAGCACGCTGCAATGAATGAAGTCCAGAGTAGCACTGTAAGTACCGAATGAGGGTACCAAGTAAACTTATTGTTCCATGGGCCAGAACGCCCAGATACGAATCCTCGTAATGCATTCGCTCAATTGAACGTGATAGAAACGCAATTTCTGAAAGACCCTGAGTACTGAAGAGACTATGAGAACGTCATTCAGATGTATCTCGACGCTGGGTTCATTTCTGAAGTCACTGATTCAAAGATTTAGGGATACTACTTGCCCCACTTTGGGGTTAAGAAGCAGAGACTCAAGACTCCTTTATGTATTGTGATCAACGCACTTTGACTCAGTAAAACGAGAAGTTATGATCGAAGTCATGAAACAGTTCAAAACACATCCAAAAATCACAGAGGCAGTAGCTAATATATATGAAGGGGATAGCACACTAATAGACCTAGGGGAGGGAGTTGAACAGGAAATGGGAATTACTAGTGAAGTTAGGCAAGGTTGCACAGGTTCTGCTTCACTTTTGAAACTGATGACGTATTTAATAATTAAGAAAATGGAGGAGGAAGGGACAGGATTTGAAAATGAATTAGTAAAGATAGGGTCACTTTTCTTCGCTGACGATGGGTTAGTTTTAGCAAGTAATATAGAAGATGCAAGAATAAATATAAAGATTTTAATAGATATAGGAAATAAATGTGGGCTATAAATAAATACAGAGAAAAGCAGCATCGTTATTTTCAATATGAAGGATAAACCAGAAGAGATAGAGAATATAAAAGTGAGGGAGAACATAACATATTTAGGAATAAAGATAAATGATTCTAGTGTGAGGACCAGAGATTAAGACAGATAGCTGGGTACTGATGATTTATTTACAGACAAACTGAGTTGACATAGACATGCACGGATGGATATGTAGTGCAGTCTCGCACCGCAAACAGAAATGACTCCGAGACGGTAAATTTGTGTTTTCTTATAGATATACATTTAGATATAATTGGGCGTACAAATAATGGAATTGCATGTGTTATACATTGGCGAAAAGGCCGCGGAACGTTCTATCAAACGGAAGTAAGAACAACGCGACTTGATGATTGAGTTCGATGAAAATAGGGAAAAAGCGTTGTCCTTACAAATACTCCGCCCCAAGACAATGATTATGGAGTAATTATTGGATGACAATCTTTGAGGCAGGGGGCGACCCCGTGTCGTTGTGGCACTTGATGTGGGGCGTCCTCGAGTATAGTCCTTCGGTTTTGCTGATCGACAGGATGCCTCCCCTGGCGGTAGCCTGGGGGGTTTTACTGTATGCCGGGCGACCAAGACTGCGAGAGAGAGCTGCATTGTGTGTGGTGGTGGAGTGGGACGGGCTGTGGGGATCCCCAGGTGCGGCAGCGGCGTCCCGCGGGCAGAGCGGAACCACAGGTGAGCAGCGGCGTCGGCAGGTCGAGGAAACCCACAGGTAGCAGCATTGGCAGGCAGGGGAGGCCCACAGGCGTGGCAGCGGTGTCGGTGGGCCGAGGAGGACTGCAGATGGCGGTGTCAGAAAGGGTGAGCAGGTTCACAGGTATAGCATCGACATCAGAAAGGCCGAGCGAGCCCCAGGAATAACAGCAGCATCTAGGGTTTGAAGAGGCCCACAGGCAGCGATGTCAGGGGGCCGAGCAGGCCCACGTGTGCGGCAGCGACGTTGGGTGGGTAAAGCAGGTCCCTCAGTGTAGCAACGGCGTCGGCAGGCAGGGGAGGCCCACAGGCAGTGACGTCGGGTGGGTAAAGCGTGTCCCTGGCTATAGCAGCAGTGTCGGCAGCAGGGGAGGCCCACAGGCAGCGACGTCGGGTGGGTAGAGTACATCCCTGGGTGTAGCAGCGGCGCCGGCAGGCAGGGGATTTCATCTGGGGACTCGCAGGTGTGGCAATGGCGTCGGGGGAAAAACCGAGGAGGCCTGCAGTTGTGGCGGGTCGAGAAGATATCTGGCGTCCCCCGGGTGAGACAAAGGAGGCCGCGACGTCGGATGGATGTTTCTGAACCGCCACCTGAATTTTGTGTTGGGTGACCAGCACCCAGCTACCCGTCCTCGAAATAAACGCCAAAACACGCTTGGAAGCAGTGCCGTGATTAGTCTGTTAATGGCGTTGGTGTCGTCCTCGCAGTGGAGTTTTCAGAGACCTAAACTGTGGCGCTGTATTGAGTCCGTTAAAGGTTCTCTGAAGGTGAGCGGCCGTAATTAGTCCGTTAAAGGCTGGGCCTAAACCGCTGTGTCACCAACTCCGGGAGGTCACCAGTTGTGAGGACCAGAGATTAAGACAGGTAGCTGGGTACTGATGATTTATTTACAGACAAACTGAGTTGACATAGACAGGCGCGGACGGATATGTAGTGCAGTCTCGCACCGCAAACAGAAATGACTCCGAGACGGTAAATTTGTGTTTTCTCACAGACATACATTTAGATATAATTAGGCGTACAAATAATGGAATTGCATGTGTTATACATCGGCGAAAAGGCCGCGGAACGTTCTATCAAACGGAAGTTAGAACAACGCGACTTGATGATTGAGTTCGATGAAAATAGGGAAAAAGCGTTGTCCTTACACTAGAAATCTGTTTAGGCTACAGAAAAAGGAAATGTTGGATAAAGCACAGAAGTTAGCCAACCTAACCTATTCCGTGATAGAAAAAAGCTGTAACAAAGTTCTAATAGGTAAAACATTCTGGAAAAATATAGCTCTACCATCAGTCTTATATGGAACCAATGTGGTTAATCTAACAGACACAGAAATAGAAAAATTACAAAGAATAGGGAATGGGGTTTATAGGAAAATATTAGGAGCATGTAGAAGTACAGTAGTAGCCACATTAAGTGGGGAGATAGGAGCATCTTCCATGAAAAGTAGAATTATGAGTGGGAAGATAAGCTATGTAAATAATACTTTAAATGGACAGAAAGAGATACTGAAGAAAATAATTACAGATATGCAAGAAAAGGAAAGGAAATGGGGGAAAACAGTGGAAAAGTACATGCATGAAATTAAAATCAATTTAAGAAAATTGGAAGGAATGTCCAAAACAGAGATAAAGAACAAAGCCAGAATCTGGGACACAGTGAGGTGGAAAGAAGACTTGGAAAATAAAGAGACTGTGAATATGTATAAAATGTGGAAAAGAGAAATAAAAGATGAAGAAATTTATGATAATTCTACTGGTTCAATACTTCTCTTCAAAGCCAGAACCAACTCTCTTAATTTAAATATAGCAAAAAGGCACCAGAATGAGAACACCTTTTTGCCATAATACAGTAGAAGACATGTTTCATTTCCTCTTATATTGTTGTACTTATAGAGAAGAACGTGTTAAAGCAATTGGGCTACAGCAACCCTATGAAGAGAAGGAAAGTGACATAGTTGGGAAATTTATATTTACAGGTAACAACTAAATAAGAAAAGAAAAACCATATACATGATGTGGAAAAAAAGAGAGAAAAAAGGAAAGAGCTCAACAAATAAAATTAAAAACCTCAAGATTAAGAGGCGCCGTTGCAAAGGCATTGCCTCGACCCACAACTATAACCATTCTCTAAAGTCAAGGGAGAACTGTCGTTGAATGATTGCCTTTATCCAGGTCCCAACTTAGTTGAAATGCTATATAATTTGCTCCTCAAGTTTCGACGCGATCCCTATGCGTTAGTATCAGACATAACAAAAGCTTTCCACAGAGTATTGCCACATCCCGATGATACTAAATATGCACGCTTTTTGTGGCGACGAGAGCCAAAATGAGCAGCCATGTACTCCTTTAACGTTGTGGTTTTCAGTAGTCCTTATCTTTTGCAACAAGCGCTCCAAACCCATCTCCGCGAACTAGGACGGGAAGATATAAATAAATCCTTCTATGTCGATAATTATCTGCAGATATTTGTAGCCAGGGAACTAATGGAAAGAGATTATTGCTAGGTCAAATCTTTGCTAGACAAGGCCCACATGCCTTTGACGGGGTGGGCAAGTAATTGCAAGGAACCCAATGAAATCAGGGGGAGCATAGGACAGGAAGCCTTCCAGATGTTGCATTGGAGGCCTTTGTCCACCTCTTGAGTGCTGGTGTCTTCTTGGGCACCCACTCCGTCAGGTCTGCTTAGCCTCCTTGGCCATGCTTCTCCACTTCTGCCTCCACCAGTCTGGGGTCAGCTCGTAAGAACCTAAGATTGCCTCTCGGACGAGGGCAAGGTCCTGTTGCCTGTTGAGTGGGAGAACCTGGAATGCAGTATGCCCTTTGCCAGTGAGATTCTTGCCAAGGAGGAGGGCGCTTTCTGAGGGGTAGGATTGAAGTTCCCGAACACCTGCTCGACATGATCGTGTCAGTTTTCGGGTTCGCTATCATTCCAAGGCCTAATGAGGGTTCCCATGCAGTGGAGATGAGAATGTGAAGGAGGTGGCATCACACTCTGGGGTGCCAGGGTGGCACTCTGGGCTGCTATAGCCAGTTGATGGGTTCTTTCTGAAGCTTCTCTTTCCTTCTTGGTTTCTCCCTCGGCAGCTTCAGTCTCCAGAACTCAACATTACTGGACACACCTGAACTATGGACCAGGGCCCCAAAGATATATAAAATTTAAAGAAACTCTCTCTGATGGTTGGCAATGCTGTGCAGAGTAAGGAAAATGTTGGTAACACTATATATATATATATATATATATATATATATATATATATATTAGTCACCCTACAGAAAAGGGTTAAGGATGTGCATATTTTTTAGAGAGCAACGGACTCTATCAGGAATGTTCAACAAACACTGTGGCTGTGTTATGGTAAAAGCTTTGAGGCGTCAGTGAATGGTTTGGGTAGATGTCTGGCACATGCTGACATAGTAAAACACAGAATCATGGAGACATGAATGTGGATGAACAAATTGACCCAGCGGGTGGACTACATGATTTAGAATGTCACCTGATAGTGACGTTGTATAGAACATTCTAGAACAATTAAGTTTGTTCGTACACACGAACATCAGAACTGTGAGAAGACTAGCATACATGCATTTATTGCATTACTATTCCTACACAACATGTATGCTAAATGTGCATTAGAAATACAGGTACATATTAATAATAATAATCAATCATACTATAAGTAAATAATTGTGATAATCCATCACCTCCCCCTCCCCTTTGCGTTCAAAGAGCTTTTATGAAACGGGTATGGAGTCTAGGTGAACGTCGATACTCTAGGTGAGTGTCACTTGCGGTTGTTGACTGTAGCAGGGGCTACATCCTTCTTCTTTGGATACTGTTGCATCTCATCCCGCAATTGTGAATTAGGGAGATGTACAGGGGCGTAAGAAACGGCGGTTACGCCCCATAATATTCTTCCTGAGGGTAACTTCACATTAGGTAGTCTCGCGACTTGCCGATGCCCATTATAACGCCTGTCTTATCCCATCGCTTAGAGATAGGGTCTTGAATCCGGACATTATCATCAAGCTTAAGTGGTGCCAAAGGGTGTGCATGGCTGTCATACCGTATTTTAGCTGCTTGAGACATGATGCTACACGACGGTCGTATTCTTCTGCTTTGCTTGCCATTCCTGCTTGAATGATGATGCATGGGCTGGAGGGACACATGATCGGAGGCTTGGCCATATAATATCTGTGCTGGAGAACGCCAGCATAGTTAGGAGTATTCCGTATCGCCAACCAACAATCCTCTGTCAAAGTCTTCGTGTCGATATTCCCAGAAGGTGCTACCTTTAGGATAAAATGTTTGACCTTCTTTACAGCTGCTTCAGCATGGCCATTGCTTTGGGGATAGTGGGGTGTGGATCACATGTTGAACACCCCATCTGCCCAGAAAATTTTGAATTCAGAGCTGGTGAACTGGGTCCACCCCATCTGTCATCAGCCTTACAGGAACACCTAAGTCTCGGAAGATGTGGCTGAAGTGTCGTGTCGTTGCTTCTGCTGTAGTATTAGTACCAAATTTTACCACTACTGGCCATCCAGATAGCCTGTCTACATACACGAGGAAAGATTTCCCAGCAACACTGAAGAAATCAGCCGATACAGATTCGAAAGGACGAGAGGGGTTCTCGTTGCATAACCACGGCTCCTGCTGTTGACTTGGCTGCATTATCTGACATGGCTCACAGGCGTGGACCGTATTTGCTATATCTGAATTACCTGGCCAATATACAGTCTGTTTAGCCCGACGCTTAGTTGCCTCCACACCACGATGGCTGTCATGAAAGGCGTCGTTAAAATATTGCGTCGCATAGCTGAGGGAACCCACTATTCGCGGCTCCGTACAATACAAGGTCATCATCGGTGTATAATTCCTCCCTTATTTTCCAATAGGGTAGTATGTCATTGTGGAGGTCGTAGCGATGACTGGGGAATCCCATTGCAACGTTCTGGAGGAGTCTTGTGTATGAGGGGTCCTCACGTGCTGCGGTGCGAATTTCTTCCAAGGTAAGATCTTGTGTAGTTGATGTCTTCACCTCCCTGAAATTGCGTTGACGGTCTTGGCTATTACACTCCTTAGGGAAAGATGGGTTTCACTATTTAGCATATCATCCTCAGGACGTTGGGAGGCTCACAGGGGAGGGGAACGTGAGAGGGCATCAGGGATGCAATGTTCCTTGCCCTTACGCCCACAACTGCAGTGAAGATATATGGTGAAACTTTCTCTTTTAGACGTTGTAGACGTGTGTTTTCCACTGCATCCAAAGTATATGTATTCAAGATGGGTACCAGGGGTCTATGGTCAGTCACCAATGTGAAATGGGGTAATCCAAGTAAGAAATGACGACATTTAGTCATAGCCCAAACTGAAGCTAAACATTCCAACTCAATGGTGGCCCATCTAGTTTCTGCATCAGCCAAAAATCGTGAACCACACTGGACCAAGCGGAAATGGCCTTCCCCGTGGTCTTGCAGAAGGGCATATCCTAAACCATATAAACGAGAAGCATCCGTTTGCAGTATAGTGGGGCATCGTCGGGTCAAAATGAGCTACACAGGTGGCTGAGAGAGAGCCTTTTTTTAACACTGGCAAAGGCAGCATCGTGATCTGCCAGTCCAGTAAAGGATCTCTTTGGGGCTATTAGTGGTCGAAGTGGATCTGCTGCAGCTGCAAGATTGGGTGAAAAATCTGTCAACTGGTTAGTAAGGCCAATGAATGACCTTAAATCTGTCAGATTTGCTGGCTTCGGGAACTCTGATATAGCTCGAACCTTCTCCTTATCAGCTGCAATTCCATCTTCAGATAATGTGTATCCACAAAATGATACAGCAGGGCTAGCAATGATAAACTTTTCTGCATTTAAAGTAATACCATGAGTCCTACAACGTGACAAAACTTTGTTAACTCTGCATAAGTGAGAATAATAATCCCTATCATATACAAGAATGTCATCCACCACCTTAACACAATTTTGGATGCCTTGAAGGGCAACATCACCTCTCCTGCAGTAGGCATCTCCTGAGGCACTGAATCCCATAGGAGAACGACGATAGCGATACCGACCATAGGGCGTGATGAATGTTGTAAGGGCTTGGTCTTCCTCTGCTAGTGGGATCTGCCAGTACCCACACAATGCATCCATAGTGGAGAAATACCTGGAAGTAGGATTGAGGCTCCTAATTGCACTAAACGGTGATGGAGAAGGATGTGCTGGCCTTTGCACCTGTGAATTAACTTGCTTAAATCTGTGGTGACACGAACACCACCTGTAGGTTTGTTGGGGCACAAACCAACTAAGGGGTGACACCATGGGGACGGCTGATCCCCAAACAGGTTCAATGATACCTTGTGCTACCATTGCCTCTAACTCAGTCTTGACGTCCTCTGAAAGGCTAGTGGTATTGTCCGTGGAGTGTAGATTGCAAAGGGCTTGGCATCCTCTTTAAGGTGAATACGCATGGGCGGCCCAGTCATTGGCTTAAGTTGCTCCCTCCTTGATGAAACTGCTCCTTTGTCATTAGCACATCGCTATATTCCTTAAGAAAGTATTGCCTGGCTTCTTCCGGTGACATTGTAGCAGGGGGTGGAGAAACATATATATAGTTTCAGATGCTATAACTTGGCTGGCTGGCACCTGACTGGTTCCTGCTGAAGTCCTGCTCAGTTTCCTCTCTTGCATTTGACGCGGGAAGTCCCAGGGAATGATCCTTAGGTGTCGGAGGGCATCATAACACAGTAGGGGTGTTGGGAGAAAACTAAGGACGTCAATATACCCCTTGTATGATATGTTACCATATGTCATCATGGCCTCCATTGATCCCAATACTTTACCTTCCATGGGTGATCCATCAGCGTTGGAGAACTGCAATTCAGGGGGAGGCCGCAATTCCTCGATACCGATGCCCAGTGCTTGTAGATGCTGCACTCCAAACCACCAGTGGTATCTGCACCGGTATCAGGGAGAAACGTTGATCTTCCCTGATTTACCGCCATATGCAACATGTAAATTGATAGGCGCGTGAGGGGCAACCTTGAGGGCGTAAAGCGACTGAACGTATAGCTGGGAGAAGATGTCTTGACGGTGTTCAATTTATTTTTCCTTTAAAATCCTTCGACTCCCTTAGTTCCCTTTGACTTTTTCTGTGCAGCAGCATCATAGTGGCCAAATTTATAGCAAACTCGGCACTCCTTAGCCAATGCGGGGACATGCAGCAGTGTATGGGTAAATGGCCAGTTTTTTAGCACAGTTCCTGCATTTGTGAGATGCTGCCTTACATGTGTCGCTATGATGCTGTTGACCACAATTCTTGCATCTGCTACTGAAAGAAGGGTTTTTTCTCTGCGAGTAACGTTTTCTTAGGTTGCGGCTGCTTAGCAGCAACCTTCTTTTGCTCTTGTGAGTTTGACACAGCACGTACTGAAGTCTGTGGAGCCTTTAGCTCAGTCGTTGTCTTCTTTGCAGCTTCAAAAGCCCTGCAAGTTAGCTTTACTTCCTCAAGTGTTGCTGTAGTTGGCATGCTGATGAGCTTCTTGGTGAGTTCTTCATTCCTTATGCCAACCAAAATGGCGTGTTTCATTTGCGACTCCACGCAGTTAACGCCTTTACACAAATCAACCTCCTCTGAGAGCTGTTGTAAACGAACGAAAAAATCCGTTAATGACTCGCCTTCTGCTTGCTTACATTGCGTAAAAGCTAAACGGCGAAGTGCCTCATTCTGCTGACCCTTTATATAAGTTTCAATTTGAGTTAAAACACCATCTAAAAGCATAGGTGAGTCTGGCGGAATACCCAAATTGTGCTCTAACAAGCGTCTCATCTCAACACTTAGGCATGCCCTTAGCTGTATTAATTGCTTAGGTTGTGGTAAATTATCCAAATCTACCATAACAGCATAATCATTCCATCTCTGCTTCCATTCTGTGTATTGTCTATAGGTGACATCGTGAGTTAATGGTGGAGGCAAATTTACTGTAACCTTAGGTGCTTGCACAGCTAAATTAGGCCCTTGGAGAACGCTTGCAGATGTAGGTACTGGGGTAGGGGCCCTATGCCATCAGTTGCTTGAGTACGGGGTGCCTGGGGCCAGTCATAGCTTCAATTAATGCTTTAAATTCTTCCTGATGCCTGACATTGTCTTCTTTTCTTCTTTCTTCATCTTGTTTCTTCTTTCTTCATCTTTTCTATCCATGTATTCAAACATCTTGCTGATAAAATCCATGGCCGAAGGGGTTGATGAGGGAGACGTAGATCTTGAATGTGTTGGAGATGACGTCATGTCGGCGGTGGTTGAGGAAGATGGGGAAGAAACCTCCAAAGTCTTCGGTCTCTTCCCTTTATCGTGTTTTTGGCGGCATAAAACAGACAATTCAAACGAAATAAGAGAAAATATCGCTCAGCGCCTTCAGTGTATTGGCGGCATAAATAGAAAATTCAATCGAAAAAAGATAGAATATCGCTCAGCGCCCTCAGTAGTAACGTCACAATGACGTCACAAACCATAGCCAATCACCGACTACAATAGCTCTAGGTAACAGAGGCAAGATCGGAGCTGGCAAACAACACTGTAACTGCTTGTGGTCTCTTGCGCCGTTGCACACACGGTGAACGCAGGTAGTCGCCCCTCAAACGCTGGCGAGTATGGGTGTGACGCTCTGTTCCGGCCTCTGCAGACGGCCAACGCACACTAGTCCTAATTTAGGTAGCCATCACGATATATTGAGTCACTGTAATAAAGCCCCAGCAATATATTGAGTCACTGTTAAAAAGCCCCAACAATATATTGAGTCACTGTAAACTACACAAGCTCACTGCCAATATGTACGTACATCCAAACGAAGCTCGAGTTCACTGCTGCTTGGTAACTTGGTTACGATGAACACGAACACTTGGTTCTTGCTTGCTTTGACCAAGTTGGTTGGAGAAGTTAATAACTGATCGAAATTCACTTATGGCAAGTCCTTCACTGCGCCATCTTTGTTATCTTTCAATAGATAGTTAATATAGGGCTTCACTGAAACACTTGCGTAAATCCTTAAGCCATATAATACGTGAAAATGATAATTATAAAAGTTATACACTGGAGGAGCTTTGAACAGTGGCGGGCTATGGCGTAGACTAATTGCAGTGATACCAGATACAGACAAATGAATAGCGCACCACAAAATGATATAAATGCTACATAATATTCCCTATGCTCCGATAAACATGAATAATTGCATTTACGTATTCCTAACACACATGTATGCTAAATGTGCATTAGAAATACAGGTACATATTAATAATAATAATCATACATATAAGTAAATAATTGTGATAATCCATCACACACGAACATCAGAACTGTGAGAAGACTAGCATACATGCATTTGTACGCCAATCAAAGCGTGCGCAAAACAGAATATATTCTGATAGTGATTAGGAGACGATTCATTAGCAGATCAGAAGGTGTATATCACGAATGTTATGGCGACTTTCACTAGTTCGGGCCGATGTTATGGGCTGATAGCTCTACCTTAATGATGGACAGATTACAGCCTGTATACAAGGACAACTCGTTAGGTAAACACGTCTGATTTTTACAATTTTTATTAAAAAACTAAACTCATTTAAAATTAACAAGACAAAGCAACTAAACGGAACTTAGGTGGCTCAGCACACCACACTTGGAAAAATTCTATGGGGCCACATGAGCACTCAAAAACTCTTAAGAAAAAATCAATTTACACTTTAATGAAACAAATATCAAAACATTACTTAGATGTTGAACATATTCAATAATATTTAAATATACTTAGCCCAATAATGGCTACAAAAAGGAACAATCACTTACTGTGTCCAGTTCTAGTCAATCGCCATCCATCTCTCTGCTGAGCTTCCCTCACACCACGTCCAAGATCTGCTGGAGTTGTTAACTCTTTCACAATAATTAACAGAGAGAAGGTGAGCTTGGGGTGCGGCTGGGTTTTATACCCAAGCGGATCGGGTTAGTCATTTAAGTCAAATGAATTTTCTTTAAGAAGGAAACATTCCTTCATTTTTCATATAATTTATAAAATAACAAGAATTTTGTCATTAAGCAATGAGGGAGGAGAGGCGATGACTAATACATGCATATATACAAAAGGGAACCATTTCTCTACAGCCACAAATCTGCCTTATACTTGACAAATCATCTTACGTTACAAGTGGGGAAAATATGGAGGGGTGGAAGATAAGTCTCAGAAAATTCGTGCACTAATTTTGCGCGACATTCTCCACCCTCCAAAGAAAAAAAAATAAATAAAGTGGGGAGGTGGGGGGATAGGCGAAGAAAGGAAGCAGGCAACAAGGCAATCGGATGGAGCAGATGAGTATGGTCAAATGGGTCGGCGAAGCCTAGGGTCATGTGCAGCGCTACAGCACGGGTCTAGCTTTCAACAGCAAACAGGTGCAACATGGAGTGATCACCCAAAACAAGCAAGGACATAATGCAACGATCAAAGGGAATCAAAAGCAATATACAATTTGTAATTCTCGAGGCAACGATTGCAATAATAGGTTCAGCAAAATTCAATCAATGTCAACTCAGCATAACATACTACACAGCAATTCAGGCCATCAAAATGGCAGCAAAATCACATCAAAATGTAATTCGAAAAATATCATGGCATCAACAGACAAACAGTGCAGTGTTCATCATAACTGCAATCATGCAAAGGCTATGTAAGCAAATATCTCAAAGCATCAATAGAAAAAATCAACTCACTATCAATACTCAAGCATAGCGTGATTGATAAAAGTAAAATCATGTAATAAAGTCAAGATTCCTCTTCTAGAAACTTGTAACTCTCTTATTGCTCGTCCCAGAGCATACTAATAATGGGGTCATCATCAATGACAGAAAAACCAATGATATACTGATGCAGTTATATACAGGTGATTCAGTAATCATAAAGGATGGAAATATGTCACGAGACCAGCCAATTAAGGCAAGAATAGTAATGGACGATTACTCACACATAAGATTGTTATGATCTACAAATTCAAATGTTCGTTGTTCCAACACAGATGCCAAAAATACACATATAAGAGTTACACATGGTGGGAGCTTTTCCCATGAAATACAAGAGTTACAATATGCACAAAGCCAATAAATCAACACATATACAAGATGTTCTGACAAGGTCGTCATGGACCGCTGTGCTGGCTCTCATGCAACGACTCTACAGAAAATGGAACATTAAATGGAGTCTCAGCCCTAACTCCTTCAAAACTCCTTTCCAATGCGCACACTTTCAGAGTTCACCTCTTTACTCTCGACAAAAACATACACTACACTAAATTAAATCGTCTTTTACCCATTCCGACATCCCTTTCCTCTGTTCCTCTGCAGCTTTCCTTTTTGTTCGGATATCTGCATCACGTACTGTCTCGCTCATTTCACTCCTAACCTCACCTACTTCATGACCACTTTCATCAAGTTCATCAGTCTGTCGATTCTCTCCATCGCTGCGTCTATCTCTGGCTTACCATTACTTACGTTTCCTTCACTTTCGTCGTCCTGGACATCGTCTTCTTGTCGCTGGTCATCGTGAGGGTTCATCTCATGAGGGACAATGTGTTGCGTTGCACGCAGATGTTCCTCACCCTCAAACAGGACTTTCAGGGACCTGAGGACTCCGTTTTCGTCAGTATACAACTCGAGGATTCTGCTGAGTGGCCATTGACTGCATTTGCGCTGGTCCGTTTTCACCAGCAGTAGGTCGCCTACATGTGCACAGTCGAAGGGTGGGGCGGGGGGGGGGGGGGGGTGGGGGGGGGGGGGGGGGGGGGGGGGGGGGGGGGGGGGGGGGGGGGGAGGGGGGGGGGGGGGGGGGGGAGGGGGGGGGGGGGGGGGGGGGGGGGGGGGGGGGGGGGGGGGGGGGGAGGGGGGGGGGGGGGGGGGGGGGGGGGGGGGGGGGGGGGGGGGGGGGGGGGGAGGAAAGTGGTGGCGTCTCACAGTCGTGACATTCTTGCAGAGATTTCAGGTATCCTTCCCCCCAGTACTTCTTAAAGTGGTTGAGGGTTTCAGTCAACTTGAAATATTGGTGACGTAGCTGTCGTTTCGTCAGTGTCATATGCATATCCTCGTGAGGAACCACGGGCGGCAATAGGCGAACAACATCTCCTCGTATGAGTTGATTGTGTGAGGGCCTCGTCCTCTCGCATGCCTCCCAAGTACATTAAGGGGCGGTTGTTGACTACATCTTCAGCTTCTTTGATTAGGGTTCTGAGTTGTTCCTTGGTGAACAGATTTCGTTGTAACGTTGTAATGAGCGTCCTCTTTACAACCCCAATCAGCCTTTCAAAGAATCCCCCTTTCTAGGAAGATCAGCGGGTTTGAAAAACCCACTTGATTCCGGTGCGGCACAGGAATGCTCTTGTAACATCCTCGTTGCACACCTTTTGGAGAAAGGTGCTTGCGGCCATGAAGGTCATAGCATTATCGCTGTAGACGGTTGAAGGAGCACCATGGGTGACCACGAAGTGTCGTAGTAGCAAAACAAATGTATGGGCGTCCAGGCCACTGCAGTAATCGAGATATACGGCACGGCTGGCCAAGCAGGCGATGATGAGAATGTGCCCCACTCCTCCTTCTATGGGTATTGGGCCCGTGTGGTCTACTCCTACCTTCTTGAAGGGACGTATCATGAGTGCTCTGTCGGTCGGGAGGGGTGGAGGAGGTGGTTGTTTGAGAAGAGGTCTGAAGGCTAATTTCATGAAGATGGATGAGATACAATGATACTAAAGTACACCTGGAGGGCAACAGTACTAGCTCATTTTTTGTATAAGTAACATTAACTAATCTATTTCGTGAGAAAACTATGCCATTATGCATGACTAATTGTTGAATGAAATTATTAATGTGAGTGGGTACAGGCACGCCACTCTGTAACTTACTACACACCGTAGGAATGTGGTACCTTTGTTCTAAGTAAACTAATTTCAAGAAAGGGTCTGCTTGACAGTTCTCAAATTTCAATACTAGAGACATAACTTTCATAAGTCGTTACTCCCCTGTAATTTCCACAAATTCAGCGGGCGGAGTTAAAGTTCCTTCTTCCCTGAGCTCCCTCAGGGCGGCCGTGATAACATTTTGTTGGATTGGAGATTCTCCCACTTCGACACATGGTTCACAGCGTAGAAAGGGTGCTCCTTCATGCCACAGGTGGTTGACTTTCAAATTGTGCAGTGTTGAACCTCTGGTCAAAATGTCAGCTGGATTCTGCTTCGTGGGGATGTACTTCATCTCAATGCTACACTTCTGTTGGATCGAAATAATCTCCCCCACTCGATTAGAAATGAATGTGTTTTTACTTCCCATGTGGCTACCTACCCAGGCAATAGCGTTTTGGTGATAAAGCTAAATAACTTGCAAAGATGCTTTCCCAATCTAAATCATAATAATAATGCTAATAGTTCTAACTTTGGAATGGTTAATTTCACTTGTTTGCGAGGCATGACTCGCATTTTGGAAGTTAAGAGGCTATCTTGTTTGTATCTACAATGCCGCAAGCTTTGCTCAACGCATCAGTAAACAGATGCAATTCAGTACTTTTATGCAGAATTCCCCTCTGAAACTTACAAGTGTGAATATTATTGAATTCAGCGAGTAGTTTGCTAGCTTCTAGTTGGTGATCATCTGACAGCACATCATCCCAGCCTACCCCGGCTTACCACAATTCTTGAAGGAGAATTTTTTTCCCCACAAAAAGGGGACTGACTAGCCCTAAGGGGTTAAAATTGGCTACCTAAAGGGATAGTAGCTTGCGTTTGGTAAGAGGATGGGAACTATTTCTACAACTCTGGACATTCTTAGGCTTTAGACTCAACTTATCCTCCCTTTTATTTCAATTAATTCCCAAAAACATTGATCTCATCAGGTTCCTTGCAACCAATCTGCTGATCAAACTCTTGACAATTACTTGCCCACCCCGTCAAAGCCATGTGGGCCTAGTCTAGCAAAGATTTGACCTGGCAATAGTCTCTTTCCATTAGTAACTGGCTACAAATGTCTGCAAATAATTATTGACATGGAAGGATTTAATTATATCTTCCCATTCCCATTTCGTGGAGATGGGTTTGGAACACATGTTGTAAGAGATAGGGGCTACTGGTTATGCCAAAAACCACAACGTTAAAGGCGTATGTGGACACTCTTGTCGGCTCTCGTCACAAAAAAAATGTGCATATTTAGTATCATGGGGTTGCAGCAATACTCTGTGGAAAGCTTTTGATATGCCTGATTCTAACGCATAGGGATCGCGTTGAAGCTTGAGGAGTAAATCATATAGCATTTCAACCAATTTGTGACCTGGATAAAGGCAATCATTTAACAACAGTTCTCCCTTGATTTTAGAGGATGTGTTGGCCACAATACATAAAGGAGTCTGCTTCTTAACCTCAAAGTGGGGCAAGTAGTATCCCTCAATCTTTGAATTAGTGACTTTATAAATGAATCCAGCATCGAGATAAATGTGAAGGACGTTCTCATAGTCTCTTCGGTACTCAGGGTCGTTCAGATATTGCATTTCTAATGCGTTCAATTGAGTGAATGCGTTACGATAATCCGTATCTGGGTGTTCTGGCCTGTGGAACGGTGAACTTACTTGGCACCCTCATTCGGTACTTACAATGCTACTCTGGACTTTATTCATAGCAGCATGCTCTGAGGTGATGTACTGTTTGTGGGGAGCGATTCCAATGGTATCCAATCTCCACCACACATCAACATTACATACTTGTAATGTGCAAACAACAGATGAGTTTATCCCTTCCAGGGCCCACTGTGGTACACAACCATATGGCGTTATGCTGTTGTGCATCACAAACAAACTTACTCCATCAATCTTGTCCATACCGAGAACAAACAAGTTAAAGTAATCTGCCCCAACCATGATATAAACGTTAGTAAGAAGATCGCCATTAATTTTATCATCAGCCATGAAAGCGCATTTGCACTGCAAATGCGCTTTTATGTTAGAAAGGCCAACATTGTGTATGGGAGTATTTACATCACCATGAACAACAAGCTTAGTGCAGATTACTCTTGCACCTAATTGTATTCTACATGAAACTACATCGTACTGGCCGTGTACAATCTGCGAGCCAAATGGTGCAATATTCTGCGAAATGTTTAATAACTAGCAATTCTAATTTCTTCGCAAGCCAACTCAAAATGAAACTGCATTGGCTACCGATATCCAAAAATACTCCTGTGTAAAGGGATTTGCTACATGAATACACGATAGCTGTAGCTGTTGGCAATAAGGTAGCTGACAACTTGGTCAAAGGCTTGTCCTTGACTGTCTTAGCAGTTACACACGGTCTCTCATCTTTGGCTTTAGGCTGCGTTCTTTGATTTATCTTACAGTTGGTGCCTGGGTTCTCTACAGGCGGCAAGACTACTTGTGATGTTTTTGAGGAGGATAGATAAATGGGATTGTGTGTGGGCGTGACGGACCCGGGTTGCGCATTGTCTTTCTCACAAATCAAACTGTGATGTCGGCCATCACATAACTTACAATTACGCTTTACGTTACATTGCTTACTGGTGTGACCAGACGCTAGGCAGTTGAAACATCTCTTATTCAAGATTAACTGACGTTTTTTAGCCGCCATGGTAGAGTACTTTACACTAAGAGATGCGGAGTGATTGCCGTTGTAGAGCGGGCAAGTGGTTCACCGTTAACGTACACTTCATTCCCCTTCTTACGGGCGGTTCACAATTCCTCTCCCCTTTGTAATGCATCATCCTCCATCGATCTTATAAGGAAATCAAGTGCTTCAAACAACTTGTTCAATGAAAAATCTCATTTATGCAGATTGTCAACTACTTTTGAGTAGACTTGTCCTTGCGACAACTTCTGATTGATAAGACTTAGTAACATGCCATGATCTAATGGGGGTCCGCTCAAACGTTTGATTTGTTCGATCAAACAGTTAGCTCTATGCGGAAATTCTTGACTTCAACATAATTACACTTGGGGACAAAAGGATCAGCTAGCCTTCTGTGCATAATGACTAGTATTTGCTGCTGGTTGCCATATTTCTCAAGCAAATTGCGGGCAACTTGGTAATTTGCAGCTGTTACGCTCAAGGATTGAACGACCTTGAGTGGCTCTCCTTCTAATGTACCTAACAAATAGGAATATTTAACATCGTCTAAATTAGGTCTATTATGCACATGAACGTCAAACAATTCAGTGAACGTTGTGAATTCACTTTTTTTGCCTTTGAACTTGGGTAAGAGTAGCTCTTTTGAGCGTGTTGTTGGCTGTGTTACACTAGTCAACATACCTATGACTCAGTAAAAAGGTTATAACTTGTCCTGTGTCTTCCAGGACATTAACAACTTTATTCGCTAATGATGACTCTAATTAACTGTATGTGACACATACAAAGTTTGTAACTGTTTTTCATGAGCTTGGATTCTTTCCAACAAATTCTGATAAACGTTTACAGTTAACGAATTAATGAGATTTACATTGGCATAACTGATTGTGCTGGTCAGAAGACCTACAAGGGACTTGATTTGGGTTACGGTGGCGTTCGCCATTTTGAGTTTCTCGATTCCAAAAGTTGCAGTGGAAATGACGTCGCCCTTATGTTATGTTAACGATGGCATGAACATTAACACTGCTATCCTAGCCTTGCACAGCAAAGGCTCTTGCATTAAAATAGCCCCTAATGTGAGCAACAAACGAACTAGGCTCCGTCAGAGAGCACCTAGCCTACAGTAATGTGCGTTCTCGTTATGCGGAGGACATGAGGGCAGTTGCGAATGACCAGAACATGTCGAATACCATAATCGAGCTGCCGTTGCTCAGGGACTGGATCCTTAGGGCTATCCAGTTCGAAGGACCACAAATGTCGCAAATGTTATGGCGACTTTCACTAGTTTATGCCTGATGTTATGGGCTGACAGATTCCAGCCCATATACAAGGACAACTTGTTAGGTAAACACGTCTGATTTTTAAAATTTTTATTAAAAAACTAAACTCATTTAAAATCAACAAGAAAAAGCAACTAAACGGAACTTAGGTGGCTCAGCACACCACACTTGGAAAAATTCTTTGGCCACATGACCACTCAAAAACTCTTAAAAAATCAATTCACACTTTAACGAAACAAATATCAAAACATTACTTAGATGATGTTGAACATATTCAATAATATTTAAATTCACTTAGCCCAATAATGGCTACAAAAAGGAACAATCACTTACTGTGTTCAGTTCTAGTCAATCGCTATCCCCCTCTCTGCTCGAGCTTCCCTCACACCATGTCCAAGACCTACTAGAGTTGTTAACTCTTTCACGGTAATTAACAGAGAGGGTGAGCTTGGGGTGAGGTTAGGTTTTATACCCGAGCAGATCGGGTTAGCCATTTAAGTCAAATGAATTTTCTTTAAGAAGGAAACATTCCTTCGTTTTTCATATAATTTATAAAATAACAAGAATTTTGTCATTAAGCAATGAGGGAGGAGAGGCAATGACTAATAAATGCATATATACAAAAGGGAACCATTTCACTACAGCCGCCAATCTGCCTTATACTTGACAAATCATCTTACGTTACTAGCGGGGAAAATATGGAGGGGCGGAAGATATGTCTCGGAAAATTCGTGCACTAATTTTTCGCGACATCGTACATAGATCCCTAGAAAAGTAAAGACGATTGAACAATTTACAGGTGCCCAAGAGAAGCCAAAGTGCAGTGAAAAACATTGAATTTCTAATCAGTATCTCCCATGCTTTCAGAAACAATTGTTATTTTTATTCACATTATTTCATGTTTATCCATTTTGATTTTTAATTTCTGAAGGTTATAATTTCTTTTTCCTCAGGTGGATTCAGTGTTGCCAAACTGGAAATTCTGACTTTTATTTACTGACATGTTTATATTTCTGAGCTTCGGGAAAATAGTGATATCTATGTGAGCTATTGTAACTTAATGTGGGAACTGGTGTGGTAATCATTTGAGATTAATTTACTTTTTTTGTAGTTTTTTCAATTCATCTAATTTTTTTCATCATGGTAGTTTTTGGGGAAATAAAGATTCTATTTTTGTATCTTATTATTTGGTCTAGCCCCAAATTTAATGCTTTTGAGAATAGTAGCAGGGATGCCACTTGCAGTCTTTCCAGATGCTCGTTGAGGTCGACGTTACCAAATTGTCGTTTTGGACAAGGCCAAAACTAGGCCTTGCTATACAGGATTATAGTTAGAGTTAGGTGGTAGGCTACTCTGTTCCTGGAGTCTGCAGATCTGTCCACTGAGAAGCTTCCTAAGGCAGTGGCGATTCCAAGAGTGTGTAGATATGACATGCGTAATAAATACGGTATGGTTACTGTAATTCCCCATGGTGTTAGATATTCGTGGTGATCGATTGCGCATACAAGAGGGTCTTCGTGGGTTTTATAGAAATCTGTGGTCGTGTGTGTGATTAGATATGCACACTAATGCAGTGAATAAATGACTCAGTGTGTTTAGAGTATCTCGTGCTATTCCTTTAAAAAACGTTAGTGTTCAGTATTTCTTTTTATTTTTTTATTAAGTTAACAAATTTTTCAACTGTATATTTAATTTTTTGTGGGATTAAAGGGACAGTTTAGATGTTTACTTTTTGCCATGCATAGTTTTTTTTTTTTCAGGGGAGCAGAATGCAATAACTTTTTTTTTCATTCTGTTATGAGGTAATCATTGGAACTACATTTATAGGGGATCAATCCATTAAAGGGAATATACAGCTCTGACGTGTTTCATTTTTTTGAGGGTGTGTTAAGGCATGCAATGAGTGGGGAGAACAAGACGTGTGGGTCGGTGGAGGCTACTAGCTTGGGGTCTGAGGGCACCCAAGTTTTGGGCGAGATCAGCATAAATCCTTGGGTAGCAACGAGACAAAGAGTATTTTTCTCTCTCGCGCACATGGCCTATATTTCAATCAGCTGGTGAGGTAACCTTGACTGTGAGAGTAGAAAAGTTTTTTTTTTTCAGTAGAGTGCAGGGTTTACTCACTTTGGGAATGTTAACCTGCTGGGGATTCATATATCTTTTTTTGGTGATTTAAAAGGAATTTGGGGAGCATTGTTGGTATTCAAATGATATTAAGATCCAGTCGAAACCTAAATACTGAGGGTTTCACTAAGTTAGACAAAATGGCAGAAGGAGTGTGCTGTGTATGATGGCCATGGGGATAATAGATATATAGGTGTTTTATCGGAGAATGTTATTTTAAATCCAGGTACAATGACTGTGGTGAAAGTCAGGTTGAAGGAAGTGAAAATGCCCAAAGAAGTGTTTATAATTGGGGGTAGCGAAAAATTAAAAGGAGTTATCAGCACAGTGTCAGTAAACAGAGTATCGAGTTCATGTGTCACTTGGGTGGAATTATTGAATTGTAATGATACAGTTAGGAAATTATCAGAAAAATACTTACGTGGTAGACCTCTGAGATTGGAGTGATGATTGTGGTTCAGTGGTTATTGTAGAGGGGAAAACTGAGTTTTCAGAGCAGGATATGCAAATGAGGAGGAAAATCCATAGGGACCACTTAGCCAATGCAGACTAGAAAGAGCATATAGAAGCTTTAAGCGAAGTTTTGGCTGAAATTGGGGATACTGTGGCTTTAAAAGGGGATAAGTTATTGCTAACTAAGATGTTAGGATACAAGGTAAACCTAGAAGAGGAGACCAAATCCATCTTTGTTCCTGCGTACCATATATTCTATAAAGTCAGGGAACAGGAAGAGAAAGAGGTTAGTAAATGGGAGGAGGAGGGAATTATTAGGCCCAGATTGTCCCCGTACAGTATCCCCTTGTTGGCGGTGCCTAAGAAAGATGGTTCCATTGAAGTCTGTGTAGATTTCCGGAAATTGAATGAAAAGTCAATTCCTGACCGCTATCCGGTTGTCTGCATACCAGACCTTTTTGTTGAAATTGGGGGACATAATATCTACTCTTCAATAGACCTTATGCAGGGATTTTTGCAGGTTCCTCTTAGTGAAGATAGTCGGGAATTTACCGCATTCTCATTGGCCAAGGGGACATTTCGAGTTTACGCAGATGCCTTTTGGTTCATGACTTTTACGAGGTTAGTGAACACAGTTTTGCTCGGAATGTTAGGCAAACATGTATTTGTGTACATGGATGATATATTAATTGCAACGGACTCATTCGGGCACCACGTGGATGTACTTAGGGAAGTTCTTAGGAGACTTAGGTTAGCTGGCTTGAAAATTAAGTTAGCCAAGTGGGACTTCTTAAAGAAGCAGTAACTGACGATAAAGTCAAAGTAATTGCAGATTTTCTTGTCCCTAAGACAAAGAAACAAGTCAGGTCATTCTTGGGGATGTCGGGGGTTTTCAGAGAGTTTGTGAAGCGTTTTTCTACCTTGGGGGGAGCCTCAACAGGTAGCTTTTCAGAAAGTTAAGGATGCATTGATGAATCCCCTGGTCCTGAAATGTTTGGATTTCAGTGTACCTTTCACATTAGTGACAGGCTCCAGTCAGGATGGCATAGGGGCCTGCCTTATGCAGAAATTTGAAGGTAAACTCCATCCAGTAGGTTATTAGGGCAGGAAATTTAAGACGAAGGGTAGCAATGAAAGGTTAATGGCTACCGTAGATAAGGAAGCTTTCCCTGTAGTATCTAGCTTGGTTCATGTTAAGATGATGTTAGTGGGGAATAAGGTAAATTCTTAAAGACCATAAGCCACTGTTAAATCTTTTTAATAAGCCAGATCTGTCACTTAAAAGAGCCCGATGGTTTCTAACAATCAGAGATATTGATGCAAAGCTCAAATACATAGAGGGCAGACATAATGTGATTGGTAGCAGATGCTCTTAGTAGAGGTTTATGGAAGGATTTCAAGTTGGGATGGTTACTAGCGATCCTATACAGTGGGATATTATTTTCACAGAGCAAAGGCAAGATGTGGATGAGATTTTAGCGGACGCAAAAGCGTTCCCTTGAGTTAATTTAGTCAGGAAAGGTTATAAGTTGCTTTTTTCAGATTTGCAATTGGAGGGTAGTCTGTTGTTTAGAAAAGTTAGATATAAATTAAGGATGAGAGAAAGTGATTCCGAAAGCCCTAATTCCTGTAGATTTAGATACAGTACATTGCAAGTTTACTAGTCCACATTTGGGGTTGGAAAAGACCTAGAATACGATACGTAATACATATTTGGAAGAATACGTGGGCAGATGTGGGAAATTTCGTGAAAATGTGTATGGTGTGCAATGCTTACAAACCTGCAAGGGGGACTACTTGAAAATTAAGTGCATATCCGATACCTAGTAGACCTTTTCAGAGAGTACACATGGATATTTTCGGCAATTTCTGTGAATCGTGGTATGGCTACAGGTATTTGTTGGTGGTAGCTAATAGATAACCTAATAAGGGTAGTGGAAATTTTCATACTAAAGCATAAAATGGCAGTTGAAGTAGCTGTGACATTCCTCAATGGATTTATATGTAGTTATGGGGTACCTGAGATTTCATTGTTAGATAATGATGAGAATTTGTAAACAAGACCTTAAAATGTCTAGTGAAAGATATGGGAATACAGGAAGTAACAATCCTTCCATACAGACAGGAAGATAATGGGTTATGTGAACGAGCAAACAGGAAGGTGCTCGAGTTGCTCAGGACCACCATAGGGGGCAGCGATGGGATAGTGATACATATATAGATACAATGGTCAGTAATTCTATTAAAATGTCTCCATTCAAAGCATTATTTGGTTGGCAAGCGCGAGATGCGTTTGATTTGTTACCTATACCTTCCCATGGGAGGATACGATTAAGTCATTGATTTCTAAATGAAAGAGAGACATGCTTGTCTTAGCCGTAATCTCGAGTCGAAGACACGAGAAATGGTGGAAAAAAAGCAATGGGAAATCATTGGATGTGAAAGTTGCTGTAGGGGATTAGGGGAGCAAGTAAGCCCAAAACCTGGCTCAATCATGTCAAGCAGGTGTTCGGGAATTTCAATCCTACCCTCGGGAAGTGACCATCCTCCTGGGCAAGCATCTTACCTGCAAAGGGTGTACTGCATTCCAAGCCCTACCCCTCGACGAGCGACAGGACCTTGCCCTCGTCCGAGAGGCAATCCTTTGGGCTTAGGAACTGACCCCAGACCGATGGAGGCAGAAGGGGAGGAGCATGCCCAAGAAGGCTAACCAAACATGGACGGAGTGGGTGGCCATGAGGACACCAGCATTCCAGAGGTGGAGGAAGGCCTCCAATGCAACATCTGTTGAGGAAGGTTTAGAACTTTTCCAATTAGAGGACTTCCTATCCTACACTCCCCCTGACCTTCCCACCTACTTGGTGGACAAGGTCCCTAAAACCATTTTGGAGTGCTGTAAGTGGGCGGATGCCTGCAATACCACCATCTGCAGCAGAGTTGGCTGAAGAAACTGATTTGCCCTGCTAGTCTCATAATCCGCCACAGAAGCCTGTGTGTGGATGCTGTAACAAACCCGGGCACGCCGTACCTCAGAATGGGCATCCCCAGAATACTAAGAATAACGGCCATCGGAACAGGAACATCTGGCCAAAGCAGGATTTCAGCAAGAAGTATTGTGACGCATGCAGAGTGCATGGATACACCTCTTCAGGGGCTCATTGCCCCAAGAAAGCTGCCACTCCAACCATTGCGATG
Source organism: Macrobrachium nipponense (assembly GCF_015104395.2). Taxonomy (NCBI): domain Eukaryota; kingdom Metazoa; phylum Arthropoda; class Malacostraca; order Decapoda; family Palaemonidae; genus Macrobrachium; species Macrobrachium nipponense. The sequence goes on from NC_087206.1 coordinate 56,819,920, forward strand.
GCAGTGACGAATCCGCTAACCTTAGGCCCACCAGCTCAGGGGCCCATACTTGTTGCACCTCCCAGCCATCACTATCTACCTACCAAGTCCGAGTATTCAACGACTCTGGTGCGCAGGTATCCATAATTCAGGATGATAAAATTCCCTACTGAGCATGGGTTGATAAGCATAAGTTCATCACCATTGAGAGCCTCAACCATGTTAAGATGTTCCTGCCTACCGTCTGGTTGAGAGTCACAAGACCTCACCATTCCAAAGTTTGTTTTCTGGTGGTAACTACCTATATTCCGGGAGGTTATGATGTCTTGCTAGGCTAAGACTGTAAGTCTCCACCCTCCTTTTTATTGTCTTAATGCCCCTGCCCCTACATAGCTCCCAACCAATTTTATGTTCCTCTACACAGTCAGTGCCACTTGAAGGTACCAGGCAGTGCCATGCTTCGTATGTCATGGACGTTGAGCCACGTTCGAATCCTCTCACAGTACACCAGGAAAAGTCTCAATGCTAATTGGCAAGGAAGTCTCGAGTCCCCTTCATGGAGCTCCCAGTCTAGGTCGCATTTCCTCCTCCGTCTTGGCGTCGCTACCAATGCCGGCAGTCGAGGAGGAGCCAATTTCAGTAGGGATTCCCCATGACATTCATGGTCGTAGCGGACCCTCCATCAATGTTGCAACCTCGCAAACTGCCCCAGAGTCGGTTATCCCTGCCTTTGAGCCCATAACGAACAAAGTCACCTTCACTCCCTCTCCGTCAGCAGCTGACCATTCCACTAAAAAGGACTCTGCTGAATCCCATCTGGCCGAAGAACTCAAAGAACTGAGCCAAGCGGCGTAAGGCATGGGGACGAGTGCCAGTGTTCCTGTTGTCACAACAGCCGGTACCGATTCCACTAAAGCCCGCCATTAACGTTCAGTTATGCCTGCACAGTTATAACTACACAGTTGGACTGTGCAGTTATAACTGAACGTTAGTGTGGACAACCAGCACAGTTTTTCTGGCCTGCACAGGCGGCCTAGGTAAATAGCTCATGTCAATGTATGAACCTCAAGCCAAACGGCTGTGGAAGCGGATTGCAACGTTAATGTGGTGGAGGCAACTTTTTTGGGGCTCAGTTCGCTGTCCGTCCACGTGCAGATAACATGTACTAATCAAGAACGTTGAGCTGGGTTTTATTGAACTGAAAAGTGTTTATACCTAAATTGATGATATATTGGATTAATATGTTTTTAGTAATTGATACAGAAGTCAGGATAATATATATTCATAATTTTGCAATTTTTCCACCGGAAAAATAATAGTGTATAATGAAGGCTGAAAGTTGCAGCATCATTCATTTATGTGTTGTAGATTTCATCGAAGTCTATATAAATGAAACTTTGCTTTGGCAAGTAAAATCCAAAGGCTCTCGACCAGATTAAACCTATGTATGTTTATTCCTGTATATAAATCATATATGCAAGACAATTTTTCAATGAGAATAAATATTTATTATGACAAACTAATGTCAAACAAGAATAGTCGTATATGCGTCTATTCATGATTATGCACCATGTATATAATTCGTTTTTAAATGAGAACAAAATAATATTCTACTTTCTGACGAAACAAAATCAAACAATATTGGACTATGTATGTTTCTGATGTCAGCAAGTCAATTAGGGCAAGCGTGTGTTGTCAGTGGGGGCTATGGAGGACTGAGGGAAAAACCTGCATCGTTAGTGGCGAAGATTTGCCTGCACAGTCCAAGTGTGTAGTTATAACTGTGCAGGCAAAACTAAACTTTAGTGGCGGGCTTAAATAAATAACGTTGAATTACAGGCCAGTGTGATTGTGACATGTTACATAGCTTTATAAATGGTTACTATATGTCTGCAGACTGCAGCACATAGTAATTATTAGTAAATGAATATTTTGCCATGTTATTTCTCTAACAGTATTCATGTGCCTTTATATTAGATTTCGTATTAACTTGTGTTTTATTTTTCAATAAATGTTTTAATGGAGCCCCTCTATTCCTAACAGAAGCCTTTTCAGAATGATTTAATTCTTATTTTTTCTTTGTTGGAACAAATACTTTTATGCACAGTATTGTTTAGGAATTGCGATTTAGAAAAAGGTAAAGTATTGAAAATCCAGAGTTTTTATAAATTTCAAGTATATTTTCCTTGATAACGAGAAATGTAGTAATTTCTTGAGCAAAAAACTAAACAATCCTGTGCATAAAAGTGTTTGTTCCATCAAAGAATAAAAATCTAATAATTCTGAAAAGGCTTCTATTACGAATGGAGAGGGCCCATTCAAAGATTTATTGAGAAATAAAACACAAGTTAATACGGAATGTAATATAAAGGTACATGGATATTGTTGGAAAATATCATAGTAAAATATTCATTTACTAATAATTAATATGTGCTGCAGTCTGCTGATATATATAATATATATATATATATATATATATATATATATATATATATATATATATATGTATATATATATATATATATATATATATATAATATATATATATATACTATATATATATATATAAATTATACATATCTATATCTATATATATATAGATAGATATATATTTGATACATATATACATATATATATATATATATATATATATATAATATATATATATATATATATATATATATATTATATCGAGCTACAATGTCCTTTTTTAATATCTAATTCGCTCTACCTCGGAATTAATATATTTTCATATATGCTTAACCGAAGGGGAATTTTTTCTCGATAATAGATTTGCCTGGACCAGGGCGCGAACCTATGGATCCTTTCAAACCCAGGAACGTCAGTGAAGCTTTTACCTACTACACCACCGCGAGAGGCTCTCGCGGTGGTGTAGTAGGTAAAAGCTTCACTGACGTTCCTGGATTTGAGAGGTTCCATGGGATCGCGCCCTGGTCCAGGCAAATCTATTATCGAGAAAAAATTCCCCTTCGGTTAAGCATATATGAAAATATATTAATTCCGAGGTAGAGCGAATTAGATATTAAAGGACATTGTAGCTCGATATATGTATATGAATCACGGAAATGTGATATGACTTATATATATTATATATATATATATATATATATATATATATATATATATATATAATCAATTAGTGTCACAAATGGAGGTTTAGTATTTTCTGTATATCATTAATTATAGTTGTTTGGCAAAACTATTTAGTATTTCAAGAAAAACATGCTTACTAAAAATGGAAATCAGTTGTTTATATTTTGCAAGATGACACCAAATTTGCCAATGTAACTTACTGAAAGTAATATTCCTTGATACTAAGAAATGCCAGTAAAAATGAATGCCGTTTGTTTTCTTACCCATATTATTAAGATTTTATCTTTTAATCCGTGTAAAAAGATTACTTTGAATGGTGAATAATGAAAATAGATCTAAAAATAATTGTATTTTCCGGTAAATCCCTGGATTATTTTCGAATTGTCCCGAAATCCCGGGATCCAAAATCGGGCTCAAGCTGAAAACCCAAATTGTGACCTTACCTCAGATGAGCTTGTTTCACTTCTCATCTCAACCAACAGTACAGACTAGTGAATATTGGCTGTTAGGTATCAAGGTATTGAACCAAGGCTATTATTGATATTATTATATTATGCCTATGGATGACAACGTTGGTTTGACCCACATAGCCTTGTTATGAATAATTATCACATCACCGTGATTCATATATATCATTCGAGCTACAAATGTCCTTTAATATCTAATTCGCCCTACCTCGGAATTGATATATTTTCATGTATGTACCGAAAGGAAATTTTTAGTTGATAATAATTTCGTCCCTTCATGGGATCGAACCACCATCCAGTGGACGGGAACAAAATCAGGACGGACAGTGACGTTACCAAGTCAGCCAACAGAGAGGCTATAAGTTTATGTCGATTCTGACATTACAAATCACCGTCGAACTCAGTGTTTTCGTAATTAGAATCGATATGAAACCCCCTCTACCACGTTAGCCAATTCGAACGTTTGACCCACGTAGCCTTGTTATGAATAATTATCACATCACCGTGATTCATATATATCATACGAGCTACGAATGTCCATTAATATCTAATTCGCGCTACCTTCAGTACATATATGAAAATATATCAATTCTCAGGTAGAGCGAATTAGATCGCAAAATATAGTAGCCAAACAGTTTGTGACGTGTACTATCTGGCGCCATCGCCATGCAATGATTCTTATGTAAACAATGGTGCAACCCACACAATCTAATGGGAAATCCTGCACTTCTGAAAGTTAAGCCATAAAGTTTTGTAGATATGGCAACTACATTATTGTAATTTTCTAAGCAGTCTTTAAAGATTGGAAAATTATCTTTGCAGCATTTACCATGGGCAGTGTATACTATATGTAGAAATAAAAATTTTAATTCTGTCTGCTGTTGTTTGGATACACTTGAGCAATATAGTTGACCAATTTGTCAACGTTATGTGCTTTCTTCCTGCCATAAATTTACAGTCCTATTTTACTCTCTAGAGGCAGAAATAATTATTATCGGTCTTTATTCATGGGTCATACTGGCACACAATATAATTTGACAACAGTTTGGTAAAATAATTGCCATCCTGATTTAGTTCCCGTCCACTGGACGGTGGTTCGATTCCATGAGGGGACGAAATTATTATCAACTAAAAATTCCCCTTCGGTACATATATGAAAATATATCAATTCCGAGGTAGAGGGAATTAGATATTAAAGGACATTTGTAGCTCGAATGATATATATGAATCACGGTGATGTGATAATTATATATATATATATATATATATATATATATATATATATATATATATATATATATATATAATATATATATAATTATCACATCACCGTGATTCATATATATCATATGTGATAATTATATATATATATATATATATATATATATATATATATATATATATATATATATATATATATATATTCCTTCCACTCAATGCCTCTAAAACTATATTTCATTTTCGCATGTGGGCATTCTACTTTATGAACACGTGCTATGAAAACAAATGGGCTTTTGGATTGGTATACGAAAATCCAACTTTAATACGAAACATAAATTTCAGCAGAAATAAAAACAAAAGGTGAACAGATACCACAAATAAAATAGCGCCTGTGCCCTTACAACGGGAGCTCTAACCCTGCATGGAGTATCTTTGTACAGAGGCTGCGACAAAGACAAAGGTCTGATATAAACTGACATTATTCTTAGCAACTTCACTGTATTATAGTAGGACAAGCACAGGACCATGCAAAGAAAATGGACTTTGCATTCTCCACATCGGTTTGACATAGTTCGGTAGTTGAGCGCCCTGTTTTGGTGGTTTAGAAGTAACCTTTTAAAGCTGAGTATCAAGCAGAGACACAGCACGAAAATCAGCCAGAGGTGGCGCTTTCGGCCTGTGATAATATGTTCTCTGTGAATGAGACTTTCATCAGTCACCATAAAAACGATTAAGTAAGCCTACAGCGTTGTTTGAGAATACACACGGAAATTTGACATTATAATAGTCATACCGTGTGACTTCACAAATTACTCCTTGTATGATTGTCAGTGTGAGAACGAATTCCATGAGTACTTCGATGGCATTGCAGATAGTCAACATAAACACCTGGATGACCACATACACGCATGCAGACAACGCCGAAAAGGCGACGTGTCTTGAACTTTAGCTATCAACAAGTGGCAAAGCGGATGGTCCAGACTTTCACGATCAATAACTAGAGCCACGACCCACAAAACACCTGTCCAAGAACTGTGACGGCCTCTCTCTCCGGCCAGAGTTTGAAAGCATCGCTAGGGAGATTTTTGTGACGTCATAGCAACAATGAAGACACCTCAGTGACGTCATGATTATAATCAATTTGACTGTGGGAACAGGCGCAGGTTAGAATCAAGACTTCACTATTAACTGACAGCGCTCAGGTGTTAAAACAAAATCCGAAGTGCAGCATAAGGAGTATCGTTATCATGTCAGTCTCAACGCCAGAGCGGCTTCGAACGAAGTTTGAAAGCATAATTTGATCTTGAAGGAGCCTATATTAGAAGTGCTACGACAGAAGCTTTGTTCTCCTTCCCTATGCCGGGTATAATCTCGCTTTCATTTGTCTGCTTCTGTATTCTGTCACAGATTTGGAAATCATCCTTTGTCACAATTGCATTCCATAACAGGCACCGTGGAAAATGTATCACCTTGTTTTTGTAATTATTCTTGTTATGCTGTGTGTACATTGCAAGTTGCAAATTGCCGTTGCATTTCTCAGCATAAAAATAGACATGTAAGGTACACATAAATTGGGTGAACCAATCATTTGGTAATGAAATGAGGATACGAACTCCTGAGAGTTTCCGCCAATTGCCCAACACGCTACGCTGCCTGGTGCCTGCTGTTTGCTATTGCTGTGTAGTTAGTTTCCTTTTATCAGGGACGGGAATCGCGCTGAGACGCGTTGCCCTATCGCTGACTGAGTGGAATTTCAGATCGCACCTCATTGAGGTACATTAGGTTTTACGGAGATCATGTATCATCCAGTTGTTTGAACACTCAAGCAGTAACTGTTTTACATCGTGGGCCAACGTTATATTGGAACGAAAGAGGGAACAGTCAAATATATTTGATATCAAGAGTAAATAGAAATGTCTTTTCATTTGTTCATCGTACCACGTGTTTTGTAGAATGGTCTCCGTTGACATAATGTCTCTGCTAACTATCTGATGTTCATTTATTGTAGAACTGTAAATTTGATATATCGATTTATCTATGTTCAATTAAATTTCACGAAGCGATTTGGGAAAAGTCGTCTGATTCACTGTTTTAAATAGTAACTTGTGAAAAAAAATCACGGACATAGAAGTTCAATTTAAGGTGCTGACCGGGCATTTATCAGATCCCAGAAATGTGCAACATTTTGACGCGAAAAAGACAGAATTGTAATATTTTATGAGACGATTTTTTTTTTGCCATGAACACCCGCTAGGACAACTCTTCTCTTATTTTTAGAAGCCGGAGGTACATAGGTACAATTGGTTAGTACGTGACAAACTGTCCCTATTTTGCGTATGATTTCATGATTTTGATAACCTTTCATCTTTCAAAAAACGATCTAAGATTCTTTCCACGGCTTGATTTTAATAAGTTTTCCATGCTACAGGCTCCATATAACTTTCCCTTAAGTCTTGGGCTCGAGACTTTCGAACTTGAGACTTTGACACCGCACTCGAAAGACAGAAAATCTTTCGTGTTTTTACTAGATGGAAAATAGACTAGAAAAACATTTGGCTTCTGTCGTAACACCGTTTCCCTATCATCACAAAAAGACTTAACTTCTGCACAGTGAGTGTTTAAGGCTCAGGGGAAGAGCAATGTTGCTTGCAATACCGCACTTTAGCTAACTGTTGCGTTCAGTAGCTCTTCACACACACAGCAGGGTTGGGGAGGTTGGAGATAAATGGTCAGCATTAAATTTTGTGAATACCTAAATGTTCAAATTGGATAAAAAATAATGCTTGAAATAGAGGGTATTTCTTGTGTTTGTGGATGACAAGAATATTTGCAGAACTCTCGCTTGACAAAGTATCGCTCGGGGAAGGAAAGACGGAGGGAGTCAAGATGGGACTGTAACGCGAAGTCACGAGGTCATATAGCACGAGGAGAAGAATTCAGAAGACGTCATTTCGGAGATAATGCCCCGAGGGTCAAGTACATTCACACGAGAAGAAAAGTGAATGTACTCTGAAAAATGTAAATAATACAAAACATTTTAATAAAAAGAAAAGATTCATGGAAGTAGCAACAGACATATGACGAGTCTTCCTGTCGTCAACTGTGGATAGCTGATAGATGACCTTTTGGTTCAAAGTAGGAATGACATGGGTCATTTGCCTCCCTCAGCTAGGAACGTCGTGCCACAAAGAACTGGCTATCCTTTAATATATTGAACTACTTATTTCTCCATGGATTCTCTCACTTCAATGGATAGGTACAATTTACATTTGGTTCCCATCCCAAACATGGGGAGGGTAGGGGGAGACGGGGTGCTAAGAATCTCATGGTCTAATATTAAGGATAAACCAAAAATGAGAAATTGCGCTTTAAGAACCATTATTGAAATTGGAAAGATGGGGGAGGTAGAAAAGGAATTCAATAGAAATGGATTTCTGAACTCTTTGTGAATCACAGTGCAACACAAATACGTACATTTATAAATAGACTTGAACCCTATCAGCTCATATAGCCATTATCCAGGAGAGAAAGGAACACTGAAGATACAGATAAGATGTCACTATTGTCACGATAAAACTGAAAGTATCAACGCCCAACAATAAAAGAGTAACTAGATTTAATAGAATAAAGCTTCTTGAAGATAAATATTAAAAGGCGTTTGTTATTGAGGAGAAGTTAGTGATCACCCAACGGGAAAAGAAGACCTGGGATGCGAGGTCATAATTAAGACGGAAACCTGGGATATCGAGTGCGATGCAGAATAGACAAAAGCAAGAGGAATGAATAAGATGCTAGAAATGAACATGTTGTTATAAATTCAAAGCAAGAGTTACAGAGAACAAATATTTTTGTTAATATTCATTGTGCGGTCGTTTCTGAAATGTAAAAATCCCTTCCGATGGCTTTTGTTGCTTAGAGAGAAAAGACGTTCGCCAGTGCCAGCGCAAAGTTCATGTTGATGGGTCTTGCTAAGTGGATTTGCAGCGAGTACCTTGGTGTTCTAACGGGAATGTCAATTTGCCTTTGAAAAAGTGGTATGCGATGGAAAAGAAAGTTTGGGGAGAGTAACATAGCAAGGTGACGACAGGCTTAGAATATTTAGATGATGGTGTTTTCATCAGTGAAAGATTGGTGAGTAGAATGCATCACGTAGAATATGATATATATATATATATATATATATATATATATATATATATATATATATATACATATATATATATATTTCTAATATATATATATATATATATATATATATATATCATATATATATATATATATATATATATATAACTATATATCTATCTCTATATCTATATCTATATCTATATATATATATATATATATTATATTATATATAGATCATAGATATAGATATGATATATATATATAGATAATTATATATATATATTAGATATATATATAGAATGATAGAGAGAGAGAGAGGAGGTAGGAGAGAGTAGAGAGAGAGAGAGAGAGAGAGAGAGAGATTACTCAGGAATGCATCTGGGACAAGCAGAAGCTACGAGGACAGGGTGTGCAGAGAGGCATGAAGTAACAAGATAGAGAAAGGATTAGTGATGTTGAATCTTTCCAATGTATAGGGACAATGCTATCCAGTAGGTATTCTGAGTTGGAATTTAGTAAAGGACTAAAACACAGAAAATCAAACAATGTGCAAGCTGAATAAGATGTGGAAATTGAACTGACTGAAATTGCATACGAATGTAAGGTTATACTTAAGTCTGGTACGATCTTAATTGCAGTACGAACATTAATCATAGTATGAAAATACGCTGTATTTAAACAAAACATTGTTGTTTAGTGATTAAATCTTTAATAGGAATATTGGGAGTCGGATGGCAAGACAGACTTACAAACTGATGCTATTAGGGATATTACGTAGGTTCCGGATTTGGATGAGATAATGATGAAAGGCAAATGGAGTTGGCTTAGACAGGTCCTTTGCACAACCATGTGAGATAGTGCATGATAGTGTCAGCTAGGAGGAGGAGGAGGAGGAGGAGGGCTCCAGAACAGTTGGAGGACCCAGACCTACCTGGATGACACCTGTAAGAATGGAGGCTGGAGATAAGTGGAGATTTTTAGAAATTAAAGCACAGGAGCCATATAAGCAGCGGAGTTTCACAGAGGATTTTGACATTATACGGCTTAGAGACGATGATGTTGACACTGAAGATATGTCTATGCATGTATGTATGTATATATACACACACATATATATATATACAGGTCGCGCGGCGACGCACTAACACACACACCACACACACACACTACACACACACACACGACCACACATATGAATATATATATATATTATATATATATAATTATATATATATGCGTGTGTGTATGGGTGCGTTTGCGTATCTTTAACTACCAGAAAAACATAGACAATTAGATAAGAGGACATATAATACTTAACTGATATAACATAACTCACCTGTTGAACTTAAAAAGCGTATTGGCAGGTGTTGAGAGAGAGAGAGAGAGAGAGAGAGAGAGAGAGAGCGCACTAGGCAAGCGTGAGTGTGTGCGTGTGTGCTAGAGAGAAGTAGAGAGCTAGACGCCAGTCCGGGGGACGAGGTAGGCAATCACGTCTCCTTTTAACAGGTTGCCACACAAGGCCTTACCGATAGCACGGGTGTGTCGCCAGTTCCTCCTTTGTGTTTTGTTTCTCACACAGTTTTCGTTGATAAGAGAGGACTGTGCGCTGCGTGTCCTTCTTCCTTGTGTCGAGGACGACCTTTCCAACTGGAGGAGACAGAAGCGAGAGAAAGGTGAGCAGTGCTCTCAGGCGATGAACGAAGGGGTCGGAGGAAATACCAGTGACAAGAGCGTTATCGGCACCATGTTGCTGCTTGGGAAAGCGAAACCGCTCTCGTGCTATTCCTCAGTTCTTTCTGCTTCCTCCTTCCCTTCTCTTTCCTCACCAGCCGCCTCCATGGAACACAATGTTACGACAATATGAGGTTATATGATACACGCAAGCATCTACGCGGTTGTCCCCTGTGAAACACGAGCACCGGTGCGCCCAGCCTCTTCTCATCCAGCACCTCCCATGCTCTTGCTTTTTCCATTTTAAAATGGACCCTCATTATATTTGATGTTGGTGAAAAGGCTGATGTCGCTGTACAGTCGTTATGGTCATCAATATTATCTGTTCCTAATGGTGCCTCTTTCTTTTTATCACAGGACTAAAAAATGTCCTCTAGGTAAAAAAAAAAAAACTTAGGTAAGAAGTACATAAAGAAGACAGGTGTTTGTCTCAAATGACTCAAATACACCACATGATACCTAACACACTCCCGCGAAGCATATTGATCCGAGAATTTCACGCGGTCTGAATAATTGACTGCCAACCCTCGCAACAGACAGCTGCTGCTGCTGCTGCTGCTGCTGTACGGCCACAACATCCATTTCGGAGACTGACTGACTCTCTCTTCCCCTATTTTCAGACGTCTCGCAGATCTATTTTCCTACTGATTAACAAAGCAAAAAAGAGAAGTGAACTCGAAAGGAACACCAGAGAATCAACGGGTTAGACCCGAGAAGTATGCAAAGAATAACACAAACACCGGATGCTAAATTCGTTGCTTTAAAGCAGATGGGTCATAGGAAAGGCCAAGTGCATGTGTGAAAGGAAAGTGACACGTTATGCATATTACACGCCATCAGAAAAAAGGAAGGGCTTTATAGGTTTCTTGATGTCACAGAGATAAACAATAGATCATTCTCATCACTTTCATTAAAGTTGACATTCGTAGTGAGAGATCTGTAGCTTCATCGGAAATTTCGGTTTAGGCGCTTCATAACTGAAAGCAGATGAACAACCAAAACGAAGAGAACCATGAAGTGTGAGTCGTGACGCGGGCGCTTGTTTTATTAAGGTTAATTGCCCTTTGATTAAGTTTCTTTTGGGAACCTTGAGTGTCTCTGCCCTTTGCAAAAAAAGTTTCACGCAAAAATAACTTCAGAATTAGAAGGAAGCGATGAAAACATTAGTGCTTAGAATTTCACCAATGAAATGACAAGAGGAACGACGACAGCAAACAAGCTCGTAAAAGTAAAGATCAGATAAATATGAACATGAGAGCCTCTTAAATTCAGTTTTAAACTCGTTCACCTAATCGGGCGGTGAAGTCCGTAGAACTCTACCGACACTACCTCCTGAGATTCCCGATATCCGGAGATCTACCTCATGTAGGATATTTACATAATCGAATCAACGGCATCCATCATCTTGGGGTAGGTACCAAAGACAGGGTTTCGTTGACTCTCAGAGAAAGTAAATGGATGAACACTCGAACTTTCTTCAGGGTTTTCCATTTGCCTGTCTATTTGTAGGCACGAGTACAATATACTGACTGGTAGGCCGGGAATTCTGTGTTTTTTATGCATGAAATATTCTTCTTATAAACGGTTGTATACCACAGTATAGTTATAAATTCTTGTTTGCAAGTTAACCTACACATACACACACTATATATATATATATATATATATTATATATATATATATATATTTATATATACATACATACATAACATTATTTATATAGTTAATGACCCTCTTCAGACGAATCGAGAAAAACATGTAGCTAGAGGTTTTGCACGTATACGAGGAAGGCTCTGCAAAGGCCCAGGTAAATATGGTGCGTAGGTCAGGGTCATCTATGCCAATTCCTTGCGATAAATTCTTATCAATAACATTCTTCAGGTAGCCTCGAGCATCTGATTTCTGAAACGACAAACCAAACTTTCATTTATAATTTTTTTTCTTTTTTTGTAGAAACTTTTTGCCAAATGCCTCAAGTGAATTTATCAGTCTGGGATTCTTGGTTCTCCGAAAAACGTTATTAACCACATGAACTGATGATAATGATATATCAAATCATATATATATATATCAATATATATATATATATATATATATATATATATATATATACTATATATAATATATATAAGGATTCTTAATAAGCCAATTCCACAGGGAAATGACGGGCAGAAGGTCAGTATCAATCACTTTTTCCTTTTTTTTGTGTGTGTGCCCGACGATGTTTCAATAAACGGAGAAGCCTATATATATATAATATATATATAAAGATATAATAATATATATCTATATATATTAATATATATATGTATATATACATATCATCTTCATATATATATATATATATATATATATATATATATATATATATTATATAAATATATATATTTATATATATAATACTATATATATATATATATATATATATATATATTTGTATATATATATATATATATATATATATATATATATATATATATATATATATATATATATATATATATAATATATATATATATGCTTTTAGGGAAAAGTTTTTCGTGTATACAAAGAGCGTTGAATTCTGTGGCTTTTTGTTGTTGATCAGCTTCTTATTAGTTTGAAAATATTCTCTGAATTTTCTGTGTTCCAAATTCAGTTGATGAAGAAAAAAAACGAAGAATAATTCTGTTCCATTTCCTGATAAACACAACACCACAGATGCTCCGTCAGTCGTCGTGACTTCTTCAAAGTGTATAATCTGGATATTGTTGTTGTTTAAGAATAAGCCAGCCTTGTGCTGGCACGGGCTCTTGCTCCTGGAGCAGCCTGTAACTGGATTATCTGGACATGGTTGGTTTGTTATGATTTAGTTGGCTTTGTGGCAGCACGGGCTCTTGCTCATAGAGCAGCCTGTAATTCAAGTTGATGAGCAGGTGAGATGTTTAGGATATGAAAACTTTATTTGTGATACATGGATATGACGTGGTGAGGGTGACATTGAAATGAAAGATTTAAGGGGGAAGGTTGCAACCTTATTGAACCCTAAGGTACCCTTCAGTTGTAGGGAAATTGTGATAGTAGTGAGTGTTGGCAAGTAGAAAAGGCCAACAGATTGGAAGAATGAAAAGCATATTCTTCTTCCGGTCCTATTTCTTTTGGGTAGTTGTGTGTATTGCTTGTTGAGTATGCTGGAGAGAGAGTAATCTGAATGAGGAGAAGGGTGATGAAGGAAGTTAGTCTGTAATTGTTGCTTTGATTAAGCTAGAGATAGACGAAGGATGTTAGTTTTGATGAAAGCTGCCCCGGGAGAGGTATTTTGCATTCAGTCTGTCTTGTATACGGTGATTGGTTGTTCTTTGTGTGGTCTTGAGTTTGGTACGTGGATTAGGGGAGGAGAGAGGGGAGTTGAGGGTATCCTTGACTGTTAACACTTCGTTTTGTCAATCCGGGAAGTGCCTTGCTTCTATACTGTGGTGGCGGATACGAGCATAGGAGATCTGCAAGTTCTTGAGTGTTAGCTAGAATGTGCTTTGTAAGTTGAGTGGTTGTCTGTTCCATTTCCTGCATATCTTGTTCTTAGCTGTTTTGTCTCTGGACAGTCTAGTAGGTGGTGTTCCAGGGGTTCTTCTGCAATTTTTCCACAGTATTTACATGGCTTGGGGATATGACTGTTGGTGCCTGTGACATATTTTTGTGTCAATTGTGGGGTTGTAGACTTGTGGTGTCTACATACCATATAGCAGTTTTTGAGCCTCCGAAAACCGCTCTCCTGATTTTGCTTTCTTGTAGTTGACAGTATGTAGCGCTTTATTTATCAGCTGAGTGAGTGAGTGGCTAATTTTGATACTGATGTTGATTTGTAGGCCGCTTTTTGCTGGGGAGTCTGCTTCTTCGTTTCTGTGGATTCCTACATTGCTTGGAATCCAGTTCAGTATTATCTGCCTGTTTCTGGTTTGTAGAGGTTTGCAATGGCCCATATGCTTGTCAGAAGTTTGATGTTTTCTTTTGCCTTGCCTTATGTGATGGCTTCTATTGCTCCTTTTGAGTCCATGTGAATTGTTGTATTTCCCTGCTTGTGCTTTGAGTCTTCTATTGCCTTTGCAATAGCTATTAGCTCCGTCTGTAGAGTGGAGGCATTGCCAGAGAGCCTCCAGCTTCCTTTGAGGGATGTCGAGTAGACTCCTGCTGCCACTCTAGGGATGCTGAGGTCTACTGATCCGTCCGTGAAGCATACGTTTTTGGCTGCCGTTTTCCTGCTTGATTCTTGTGCTACTTGTTTCAGCTGTTGAGTGGTGCATATTTGGACATATCGTCCTATTATTTTAATACAGTGTGCAGAGGGATATGTAGCTTCCAAACAATAATAATACCACAACAATTTCAATAACATTAAGTACAATATAAAAACTTTTAATTTATTTACAGTTATATAAGTTCTGATATAATAAAATTCATAATAAAACATGTGAAAGATAATGAAAACAAAACTGCGTGTTCTGGTGGTAACAAACAAAGCAGAATTAGGGGTGGGGGGTTGTGTTGAAAAAGCGCGTGTTGCCATTGTTATGATAGTTTTCTATGTTAATGTTGTATGTTGTTGGGCGTCTGCTGGATTGGAGTGATCTTTCTGTTTCTATTTGTCTTTCAATATAGGTTTGTGCAATAAAATACAAACAGATTCTGCTGTGATTAATCCTTGGTGACTACTATGTTCTGAGTAGATGATATTTGTATTCTCCACTAGTTCTTGTGTCGTAGGTTTGCGGTTGTGATGGTCTATGAAGCGTTGGTGGATGGGTCCATTATTTCTATGGGCTTGTAAACGTCATTTGAGGGTTGTGGAAGTGCAGAGCTGGGCATTGCTACTCAAATTTTGGTTCCGCACCCCACATCTTTACATCTTTGAAAGGTGGTTGTGGTTACCGCTACTCCCGCAGCTTTTTGAACTTTTGGAAATTGCTACCCACACCTCCGCTACCGTTACTTTTACATTAAAGTGCAACCAAAGCGCAACTCAAGATAAACAGCTTTCTTAATGAAACAGAAATTCTAACATTTATGGATTTAAACACAAAATAGTGTTAAAAACTTACTCCATTAGGGTAATACACTGAGTAAAAACATTTTGCAAGGATACCCCTATAAAGTATTTTTACTCTATTAAGTATCAAATCACTAAATTAGCACGAAAAATACACAAAAATTTTATATTTTGAAACTCCTCCTCAGTCCTCCTCCTGCAGCTTCTTAAGGGTTTGGAGGTTCCCCTTCATGAAGACGAGGTGTTCAAAGTTGGGGCCGGTGAGGAACGACCTCTTGGGCTTCAAGATGTTTCACCCAAAGCTGAAGAGCAGGAATTTTTTATTTTTTTTACTTCCACTGACTGACGAAAATATGTAATGATATTTAGATAATATTAGGTTGTTTCCTCTTACTTTATATATATATATATATATATATATATATATATATATATATATATATATATATATATATATTATATATATATATATATATACATATAACTTGATGCTGATGAAAAAAAACACTATTAAAAAAAAAAGATTTCCTGAGTTTTTCTTTTTTGGCAAAAACTCCAAGACGGCAAGCTCGGAGCAAAAAACCTAGATCTATTATAAAAATCCAAGGAGTAGCAGCAATGGAGGCGCCGGCCGGCAGCATGGGCCGCCGTGCCTGCCATCAAAACAAATTCAGTCCTGCATCTCTCAGACTGCAACGGCCAATGGTCAACCGTTAAACAGGCTAACAGCAATACGTTAACTCGTTATGACGTCTCGTTACATTTTTCGGTTTTTCGTTTTTGAATGATAGCGGTTGCAGAATTAAATTTTTGAGCTCCGCAACCCGCTACTCCGCTGCTTTTGGCACGTGGTATCGGCCAATCTACTCTAAAGTTGCAGAACGCCCACCTTTGTGGAAGTATGACCAACGTATGCTTTTATTGGAGGACTGGCACATCCTCTCTGGGCAGGTATAGCGATAAACGGCCTTGTCGGTACGTTCCTCCTTGTCTGGGTTCGTGCTGTATTATCATTTCTCATATGAAAGAAGATTTAAATTGGGTTTACAGTAAACCAGTACATTGACCTGTTCGAAAGGGGCTTTAGGTGTTATTCCTCACTTGATGATGTTAGTGATCACCTTCTCTTCCTCGAATCTATCATTGCATTCAGGTCTATGATAAATGATGATATCCGTCCACACTGTATCAAAACAAAAGGACGATA
>NC_087206.1:56841789-56856789 GCF_015104395.2 Macrobrachium nipponense
TAATGACCTGGCCTCTCCTTTGAAAGACAGTTTTTTTTTTTAACCCAGTGTGAGTCAGGAATTTATTTCTGTGAATCACATTCTCATGTGTTCATTATTTCTTAACATATTCATGGTTAAGTCAAATGAAAATTTGGCTGGGTTGAGAAGTTTGGTAAAATTCATAGGTATGGCAGGTGGTAGCCTGCCCAGGAAAAACATCAGGTTTTAGTACTTAGGTTCCAACTTCTTTTATGACCTATGGCTGAATTGCTAATGCCCTGGCCTTTCATATGAAAGACCGTGGTGAGGTCCCGAATAGAGTCAGAAATTTATTTTTGTGAAACACATTTCCATGTGTTCGTTACTTATATCATATTAAAAATAAATAAATTTATGACTTGCATAACGACCAAATACTGGTATTTCAAATGAGAGGCCAGGGCAGAAACAATTCACTCACTTAAGCGCTAAGACAAGTTGGAACTAAAGTACTACATACCTGAGGCATGGTAATATTTATCTTGCCAGGAATATATATGTTACTGAGGTTCCAACCTCGGTACATTTTAAAAGGGAAAATATGCTGGTAGCAATGACTGTGAACTACAAGCATAAATTTATTTAAGAACAAAGTATTAACTAAATAAATCAAGTTCTTAACAAAGTGATTAACTGAAAAGTTAAATTAAAAAATCCAAATAACTCAAATAACCTTGGGGATCGAACTAAACCCGTCCACCCCTTTCTCTATAATAACTAACATTAGTTTAGTCATAAACTAGGAAAGTCATAGCACAGTCATGAGTAACACCCAAAAACCACGGAACTATTAGTTAAGTTCCCATTTCCAAATAAGTTACCAGATCAG
Organism: Macrobrachium nipponense; assembly: GCF_015104395.2. NCBI lineage: Eukaryota > Metazoa > Arthropoda > Malacostraca > Decapoda > Palaemonidae > Macrobrachium > Macrobrachium nipponense. Next base: position 56,842,640 of record NC_087206.1, read on the forward strand.
TTCCCCTTAGGTCCTGATCTGCCATAAGAAGACAGGAGAACACATCCATGAGCAAAATCAAAAGGTCAAATGAAATAGATCATCTTTGAAACAAATATTCAAAATACAGTCATGCCACACTTTTGACTAAGAAAATAAGTATGCTTACCCATTCAACACAAATTACACACACTTAACCAAAAACACAATCAAAGGATCCATCTTGGCCCTTTGCCAACTTTGTATCATTCTCCATTTTGGCTAACTTACTCTCTCAATTTGTAGGTAAATAACCCACACGAATGCAAGCATGAATTAACACACAAGACACTCCCAGATAAGTGTCGTCACTAATTTCGTAAAAAGTTCATGACGTCATTATACAGATCATTGTTCATATCCAAGAATCTACCCCAAACCAGATTCAGAAAGGATATCTGCTTCTGCTCGCGCATGGACACAGGACGTGGTCTGTTCTGCTTAGGAAGCGACCTTCGACATCGCACCACCCAAAGAGTTGTGTCAGCATTTCCGAAGCTGAGCTGTCTAGTCACTTTAGGACCACTGTTTCCATGGAGAGTTAAATTGATGACCTCTGCATTCTAAGAATGTCACCACTCACCACATCCGCCCATTCAGAAAAAAAAATATAATTCATGGATACAGTTTTCAAGGGTACAAATCATATTTATAATACTGCTCAGCCACCACATTCTGAAAGACCGCATTCAGCCACAGTTTATACAAAATTATAAGAACAACACATTAGCCTGCTCAATAAACACCATAATATAAAAATAACTGCACGTCTTTGGCAGTACAATGTCTATTATATAAAATAAATTTGAATAGCCTGTATCAGGGCTATGATAACAGTTGACTGTAGCGACATTTTCTCATCTTGAATTTTCGACGTTCCAGTGCGCATGTGCCTGTATGGTCTGCAGCTGCACAGACTCATGAAACATGCTGTAGAAAGGAAAAACGTCTCCCAGTGGAACACAACTGACGACAACCACTGTCTAAAAGGCGCCGTAAAACTCGTAGACTCTTTTGCATGTCGGCAGCATACATCTCTGTAGTAGCTGAAGGACATCTTGCTGGCGTAAGGGAACGATGTTTATGGTGTTTCAGTATGTCAGTCATGTCACTGGTCAATTAAAGAAGAATTAATCCAAGAAATACAACTTTCATACAATGACCTCAAATTCTAGGAAATACTAACTGAACGTTTTCCAATTCACCACTAATACAACCACTGAACTAATTTCTAACGAAAACTTGTGAAGCAACTTCATAAGATTGCAAAATCATAAATCCCTATTAATGATATATATATAAAAGACCAACTATAACCCCGTAAAGAAAATGTAAAATTCCCCAACAATATATAAAAAAAAAACTTACCAACCCTATACATATATTAGCTCAAACCACCCCAAACTAGCAAAATGAGAAATCACAAAAACTCTACGGACTACTGTCTTTACATTTTAAACTCACCATTACTCACATGTATAAAAAAGAAAATGAGACCGAAGAAAAAAAAATGTTCTCTCAAGCTCCGATATTTCATTAGCCCACAAAATCAGCAAGAACCAAAACATATCCCCTTATTTCGCTGAAGCAACCAACGCTTTCCCCCATAAATGCAGTATGTATCATTACGGAATTTGCTACCGCAACATATCTCGTCGACTGGAAACGACCTCTTACATACATCTCCGTGGAATGTCATAATCAACATCTCTGAAAATAGTGCAAATCTCCGAGTAATCAACCTGTGAACACCTCATGTGCTCTAATCGCACTATAGATGTGTCTAGTCAGACTTGCAACCTCAGAAATCATTATTCTCCAAATAGCCCCAGAAATTCTATACTAACACTATATAACCACATTTCACTAAATTATCTCTAGGATATCACCAAAGGTGCCTAAAAATTGTCCTTAAGAACATAACTCTCCCATGATACTACCCCAAGTATATAAAACCACATGGTGTTAGACATTGTTCAGAAGCACCATATAATCCAAGTACAAACGGGCTTGCAGAACGGGCTGTCCGAATAATCAAAACTAATTTCAAAAAGTTTGATTGTAATTTGCCTGTAAAAACCAGAATGGCAAAATTTTTGTATACCTATAGACGTACAGTATAGTCTTCTACTGGCTGCTCCCCAGCTGAATTATTATTTGGAAGGAAATTTAAGGGTCCATTAGATGTTATAATGCCTAAACAAAGAGATGAGTTTAGGACGAGAATGCAACACATTCTGAGACTCCTCGAGCCTTCAAGGCTCACAAAGTGATGTGGAGGGCTAATGCGAATGCCTGGGTAACGAGACTTTTGTTCACCGAGTTGGTAAATCTGTGTTTCGGCCCGACAGTGAAGAAATTCTTGGAAGAGAAGCACCTCCCTCTGAAATATCTGCTGGTGTTGGACAATTCCCCAGCTCACCCTCCTGGCCTCGAGGAAGATATCCTAGCAGTGTATTCTTTTATCAAGGTTAGTTATCTTCCGCGTAACACCACCCCTCTCCTCCACCCATGGACCAGCAAGTGATATCGAACTTCAAGAAGCTGTATACGAAACATCTTCTCAAGAGATGTTTTGACATCACTGATACCACAAACCTCACCTTGCGTGAATTTTGGTAGGAGCATTTCGATGTTGTGATATGCATCCGACTCATTGATCAAGCTTGGCAGGAGGTTTCGAGGCGAACCTTGAATTCTTCGTGGAGGAAACTCTGGCCTGATCCCGTATCCGCCCGAGACTTCGAGGGATTCGACTTGGGCAAAGCTGATGCAGATTCAAAAACAGTTTACGATCATGAAACTGTTTCGCAACCAGATCTTGACAAGATTTGGACGACAATGACCTTCTCGAGGAGCAGCCAAGAGGAGCTTATGACAGATAACCTGAAGAGTTGGAGGCCATGCAACATAACGTCGTTCAAGAAGAGTTCTCTAGCAGCGGCTAGGAGGAGGAGGAGGATGACCCTATGACAACGGCAGAAATTAAGGATGCTCTAGCTGCTTTTCATAAGGTGCAATCATTTGTCGAAAAGAGACACCCCAAAAAGGCTTACACAGGTCGTATGCTTGCGCAGTTCGATGACATTTGCCCGAGTCGTTTCAGGAACATTGTGAAAAGCAGGCAGAAACAATCTTCCTTGGATAGTTATTTTTTTAAAGAGGCCTTTAGTAGGAGTAAGCAAACAGGAAGATCCAAATGATACGAAAAAACAGAAAGTTGAAAGTGGTGAAGAAATTGAATTTTTTTAAAAAAAGCAATGTATAAAAAAGTAAAAAAATGTAAAAAAAAAGAAATTTAATTTTAAGTTTTTTGTAAAGTTAAGTGTTAACGTTTTCTGCCATTTGTTAATGTATTTCGTAAAGTTTAGTGTTAATGTTTCCTGTCATTTTTTAATGTGTTTCGTAAAGTTAAGTGTTCATGTTTTTTGCCATTTGTCCTCCTCCTCTGTCGCCACTTTCGGATATCGCCTCACTTGGAAGGTATGGTTCCACATTTTACTACATACGTACGTACAGTATTTCTTGTACCATATACACTAATACACTTTATGTACAGGTATGTAGTACATATTAGTAGTATATGTAGTTTAAGTTAGGTAATGAATGGTCCAAATTGTTGTATTTCATTGTTTATTGGTCAATTTTGCTTTATTAAAAAATTTACTGGGGTGTTTTTGTAGGGCTTTGAACGAATTAGGCAATTTACATGTAAAATGTGGTTCAAGATACGAAAAAATCATGTTACGAAGGCTGCTTTGGAACGGATTAATTTCGTATCCTGAGGTACTACCACACAGTTTTACACATCTGGTACTTAAGTATAAATTATCAAGTACAAGTTGGTGGCCATTTCAGTGAATAATGAATGGAATATTATCATGTTTTAAGGATCAGAGTGGCCAGTTCGGGGGGTAATTGAACTTAACAAGAAATGTTGAGCGCAATTGTAAAAATCTTGTAACCTGACCGGTGGTGTTCTGTGGCGCCCCCCCCCCTTAAAGAAAGACAAAGTTAAATTAAGAGTAACATATAGGATAGGATACTAACCTAACCTAGTAGAACGTGTTGCCTGACCAGAGGGGAGGAGCCCCTCGTAACCCCCACCTTAAAGGCAGGCAATCTCAGAAGTGTAACATATAGGTCAAGATAGTAAACTAACCTAACCTAACCTAGTAAAATGTGTTACCTGACTGGGCGGCCTTTAAAGAAAAACAATCTTAGAAGTGTAACATATAGGTTAGGATTCTAACCTAACCTAGTAGAATGTGTTACCATTACCGGGGGGGGGGGGGGGTGGTCGTCCCCGCTATGCCCTCTTCAGAAAGATAATATATGAAAGTAAATATTATAATAAGTAAAATTTTTTCCAAGAAATTGTTATGGGTCAGAAAGGCATGTAAAGGTGAATACAGAAAAATAAGGGATAAAAAATGCGTGTAAATTGGAATGTCTGTAAAATGTAAAAATGTAATACCATCAATTTCACGTCATTGGCAGAGGGGTATTGAAACGTCCTAAAGCCGCCTTCTAGTCTCACCCCTCAGGAGACTTTCAGGGGCCTCCCCTCAATTGTAACGTAATGTTGTAAGATATATAGGGCAACATCATGAAGTGAGAAAAAGTCATTGCACATATTAAACAAATCCTAATAAACGGGTCAGAAATAAAAGCTTGAAATAATATTACAAGATTATAAAACAAATGAGGAAAAGGAATATATGTAACAATGCATGAATCCCCCCGAATTCTCCACTTGGTACTATCGCAATGTAAGGTTAATAATGCAACACGATTGGTTAAATACATGTAGTAACCCCCCCCCCCCCCCCCCCAAAAAGCTCCCATCATTTATCTCACTTAGGAAGTCTGTGTCTGAAACAAAAGCTCCCCTATAACATGGCACATGTGCAGTAGGATTGGCGCATGTGTAGTAGGATTCGGTATCATAATGGCAGTAGTAATAGGTGGATTTTGTCTATGTAACGCCTCCATTATCACTTTATTTATCGGTTTATTTCAGCTTGTATTTTGCGTTTCATATTTCATAAATAAGAGAAAATGACACAATAACACGACAAAACCTTCCCCCAAGTGTTTTACCCCACCCATAACCCCGCTTTCCCATCAGTCCCCCTTACCATAGGATAAAGTTGTAAGGCATAATCCTTCCAAGTGTTTTACCCCACATTCCATAATCCTTCCAAGTGTTTTGCCCTCATTCCCATCGGTCCCCCTTACTGTAGGATGAGGTTCAAAGGTAAATTACAGGTTAATTACAGCCGGCCAAAAAAATATTACTTTAAAGTTTTTGTTCAGGAGGTAAAACTGTATAGAAAAACAACTGGCATAGTCTAGTTTGCCGCAGTATATGGGCTTAGATCTACCCAATATTAATAAATACAATATATACAGAGGAAGGTTGTAGGGTCCCAACATCTTCCTGCTGAAGAGTTCATCACTTAGTAATGAACTAAGTCTAGACATTAGATGTAGGATCCTCTGGTTTATTAGCTCTGGAGAAGGCATTAGCAATTTTATTTTGTGATCCCCTGATGTGTATCTCAAGGTTATTATCCTGAAGCTGGAGAGACCAGCGAAGAAGACCGATTGGTTAGATGCGCCTTGTTGAGAAAAGTAAGAGGGTTGTGGTCTGTATAAATAACGAGGCATTGATGCGTGTATATGTAAACCTCAAAGTGTTTAAAGGCCAAGATAAGAGCCAGTAGCTTTTTGTGAACGGATGAGTATGACCTCTGGTGTCGCTCGAGTTTGTAACTATAATAAGAGACTGGGTGGAGAATTTTCGTCTTGAGATTCTCATGTAAGAGAACAGCACCTACACCATGGTCACATGCATCGGCCTGTAAGCAGAAGGATCTGGAAAAATTTGGAGCAGTAAGAATAGGATCAGAACACAACATATTCTTAATTTGTTGGAAAGAAGCTATGCTACTGAAATTTTTCCAAACTTTCTGTTATATGAATTCATTCACAAGAATTTCATGACTTCTTTCTTTGAGGTAGGTTTGGGATAATTTACAATGACATCTATATTTGAAGATTTAGGTAGAGTTTCCCCACTTCCAATTATGTATCCCAAATATGCAACTTTACCATGTGCAAAGGTTGATTTAGCAAGATTAATAGTGAACGTATATTCCTTCAAACGTTTGAAGAGTGCTTCAAGTCTTTTAAGGTGTTCTTGCCAAGCTACTACGAGTCTACGACGACTATATCGTTTAGATATGCATATACTCCATCAAGATCTTTAATAAAGTTGTTAATGATTCTCTGGAAGGTAAAAGGAGCGTTGCTCATCCCAAATGAAAGCCGTTCATACTGAAAAAGTCCAAAGGGTGTGATGAAAGCAGATATCAATTTAGCTCTGTCAGTTAAGCGTATTTGGTAATATCCCTTCAACATTTCCACTTGTGTTAAATATTTGGAACCCCCAATAGCATTCAAGATATTATCAATGCGAGGCAAGGAACGACTGTCTTTAATAGTTACCAGATTAAGTTTTCTATAATCAGTACACAAACTTACCTTTCCATCAGGGTTTGCTACTAACGAAACAAGGAGAAGCCCATGGTGATTTACTTACCACTGCCAGTTCATTCATCATCAAGTATTCTACCTCTTTCTTCGAGAGTTTTTTCTTTTCCTTACATACTCCGTTGGAGTGTTGTCTTATGGGACTGGTTCCAGGTATTGTTTCTACATCATGAGGTTCTGAAGTACTTTTGTAGAGGGACGTCACTGCATATTTCCTTATACTCTGTTAAGAGTGGTTATGTCGTTTCTTTGCTCCTGTTTCAGATGTTGCAGATGCTGTTGAAGAGATATCGGGATTTGTGCATTATACTCACGAGACCATGATCTGAATGTCTTTTTATTTAGATTTTCGGCAAATACAGATTCTGTTCTGTCTTCAGGAAGTTTTACACTTACAAAGGAGTTTCTTAAACAAATCAAAACAGCGGGGGGAGATTGAAAATAAGGTTTAAGCAAATTGATATGAACTAGTTGTGTATCCTTAAGGTAGGTTTACACCTACGCACTTTTGTGTTGCGGGCTGTTACGACGTGGAACCGCAAGAAACCGCACGAAAGAGCACCAAAAGCGTGCCACGCCCCTGGCGGTGGCTGGCACGGACTGTTAAAGTCACAGGGCACCGCCAGGATTTTAAAACTTTTCAAATTTCTACATGGTGTCTGGTGGCATGATGAAGTCGCACAAAACTGTAAGTGTTGTGGTGCGGCGCCGCAACAAAAGAGGTAAGAACCCGCGCCTGGTTCGTACCTACCTTGCGGGAGTGTTATGGCGTGATGTTACGGCGTCGTGCAGTGCCCATGCGGTGCCCTTATGGTGCCTTCATACACAATTAATAAATGGCGCACACATGTTGTGGGGCATGCGGCGTGCGTGCGGCGTGTTATGGCGTCTCCCTAGGTTGATTGGATGGAAGGTTGCCGTACATTCTGGGGAGGATAAAAGGCGCCGAACAGACCATGGGGGCATCATTCACGCTCTGACAGCCTGTCGACATGGATACCCAGCCACTCTGTCACCCAGCCACTCTCACCCAGCCACGCTCACCCAGCCAAGTGACACGAAGATGCCTCTTCGAAAGACCACTCCCAGGCCTACCCAGCAGTCCCAGGACACCCAGGAAACCCAGGACGCCCAGGACATCCAACCTGCACAACGGGAGGAGACTTCTGACCATGACCACGATGAAGAGCTGCCCGTTGAGCCGACCCTATCACTTGCGCAAACCCAGGACACCGGAGGCCCGAGTGGTATCGTAGTGCAGCCAAAGAAACAATACTGCCCCAGCAAGAAAGACATACAAGACTACCCATTCACGCCAGAGGAGAAGGAGATCATCATTGAATTTGTCAAGTCACACCCTACCTTGTACGACAAGCGGGACAGGCAATGGTCGAATCTGAGGAGGAAGAGGAACTCTGGCGTGAACTGGCAGCGAACTTCACCTATTGCACCTTCCAGCAAGTTCGGAAGTACTTTGAGGCTCGCCATACCGACTTCGGGAAGATCGAGAAGAGGGAGTACAAGAGCGGGTCGGCTGCATGGAATAGGACACCACACGAGGAGGAGGAGATGACTACGTGGGCATTCCTGGGAGGTCACATCGCCCACGAACCCACAGTAGCAAGCAATAGGTTCTCACCTGTATCGTCCCACAGAACCAACGCAGAGGATTCCTCCACTGACATGTCGGGCCTGTCAGCAGCTCCGATCCAGAGGAGGAGGTGGAAGAGATCAACCAACTTGCCAGAGGAGCGACGGCTATCCGCCGACACAGTTGATTTGACTGATGGACTGCAGACCCAGATTATGACCAGCATCAACACACTGATGCCACAAGCACAGGACAATACCCATCGTGACATCACCGTATTCATCCAGTACTTGACCAAACGGTTGGAGTACGTGCCTTGACAATAACAGAAGCCCTTCTTCGAGCAAGTTATCAGGCTTTGTCACAGTTTGGAAGGACCCGAAGAAGAGGATGCCACGACGAAAGAGGCCATGGCTCATGGGGGTTGTTCCAACTGGATGCCCACACACATTGAGAAAGAAACACAGACGAAACCAGGAAATTCGACAGCTTCTGCGCTGCAACCGATTCGGGGATCATCACACCAGTGGTTCGCATCTCAACCCCAACCTGTGTTCTTCTATGATCCCCTCCCTCAACAGCAGCTGCAGCAGCAGCAGTTATCTCATTAGCAGGTCTACTTGACACAGGCGACATGGGTATCTACACCATCATTCTTCCACAGTGGACGGTCGACACCACTGAACTTCTCTCCAAGACCTTCAACTTCTTCGCTCTTGCCGTTAGTTAACAGTCTCTTGGCAGACTTGTGGCCCACTACCCCTAGCGCCAGTATTTTAACCCCAAAACTTACTGCTTCAGAGGATCCCCCCACCTACGACTTGACCATCTCCCCAGGTGAAAAGGACATTGACCCTGAATCAATGGAGTGATAGTCAATAATGTTTAAATAAATAGAATGTTATTTTTTAAATAATAAAAGATTTTTTTTATATTCTTAATTTTAAATGATTTTGTACATTTTACATCATTCATAGTTTCTTTTTGTAATAAATATGTTGAAATACTGACTTGCATTTACATTTTCCTTATTGATGCTTAATTTATATGTCATGACAATATATATGATGATATGATTGGGTGAAATGAAATTGAATAATGAAGAAGCATGGCCATAAAGAATAATAACATGAAGAAATATAACAGGAAATCTAACATGAAATATGATATATGAAATAAATAGAACTCGGAAAATAACTTGAACTATAAAATGAAATGTAACGAAATAAATATGGCCATCAAATGATATAATAACATACAAGGTAAAGAACAATAATATAATATTGAGAACATGATCAAATGAACATGAACACATACAAATATAATGAAACAATAATTAAAATTGACTGGACATAGTTATTATCAGGGGAACAATGAAAAATCAGTAACAGACTAAAGACATATCGACCTCAGTTGATAATATATGGTATTTACAGTTGAAAATGTTATGATATAAACCAAGTCCCAATTTAATTTTCTTACATTCTATGCTTTTCATGTTCATTTTCTTACAGTCTGTGCTTTCATGTTAATTTTCTTACATTCTATGCTTTTCATGTTCATTTTCTTACTTTCTATGCTTTTCATGTTCATTTTCTTACATTCTATGCTTTCTTCCTTTTCATGTTCATTTTCTTACATTCTATGCTTTTCATGTTCATTTTCTTACTTTCTATGTTTTTCATGTTCATTTTCTTACTTTCTATGCTTTTCATGTTTATTTTCTTACTTTCTATGCTTTTCACGTTCATTTTCTTACTTTCTATGCTTTTCATGTTCATTTTCTTACTTTCTATGCTTTTCATGTTCATTTTCTTACTTTCTATGTTTTTCATGTTCATTTTCTTACTTTCTATGCTTTTCATGTTCATTTTCTTACTTTCTATGATTTACATGTTTTAGTATAAGTATTTTTGTTATGTCCATCATTTGCTTCTCATTTGCCTCATTATTATGAATTATGTTATTACTTTCAGTTAATTATTTTCCAACATTTTTTATATGTACCAATCATCATTCCAAAATTCTTTATTATATTAATATTGTTATTAGTTCGTAGGACAATACAAAAGTATGGGAGTATAAAACAATGAAAAATACATCATGATCTTTATTTACAATTATATACATTGGTTGATTTATGTTTTTCTTTGGTCCTCTAGTCGTCAGTAGCTGGTTGTCCTCTAGGAAACACCATTCGCTCTTGCCATTCCACTGGGTCTGCATCCGATGAGTAGTCTGGGCCAGGTAATCTCTGACGGCCTTCGCTCGACGTGTGTAGTTCGGTCGCCTTCTTGCCAAGAGTTGTTCCATGAGGTTCAGCGACTCCTGCCTCCAAGTACCTGGTACAACGTTATGGTGTTGGTCCTCATGGTCGATGTCAGTGCCAGCAGATGGGTAGTGTTGCAGTGCCAGGTTGTGCATGACACACGCACACAAAGTTATCTTCTTGCACACCTGTACATCCTGTTGCATCGTCGTCCCAAAGACTCGCCATCTGATCTGCAGTAGGCCGAATGAGTTTTCCACCACACGACGAGCGCGAGATAATCTGTAGCTGAATAGTCGTTCGGTGGGATCTTGTGATTGGTGGGAGTAGGGCTTCATCATCCACAACTTGAGAGCAAAGGCATCATCAGCGACTATGTGGAACGGGATGGGTTCGTCGTCGTTGGGCAGATTTCTGTCTTGTGGGAGTCCTGCTCGGTTTTTTGTGATGGCCCTGGCCAGGTTGCATTTCTGCCAGGTTCCTCCATCCCCAGCACCTCCTTCTGCACCGACGTCGACGAACAGGAACCTGTACTTTGCATTGGAGAGGGCCATGAGGACAATGCTGTGGAACTTCTTGTAATTGAAGTACAGTGATCCTCCACCTTTGGGTTTCTTGATCGCAGCGTGCTTCCCATCCAGGGCTCCCACACAATTGAAATAGTTCCACTTTGAGGCAAATCGTTTTGCTACATCATTCCATTCTTCTGGTGTCTTGGGGGCATTTCATCACTTCTGGTTTGTATGTGTCGATAATGGCTTGGCAGACTAATGGGATAAACTGACATATGTAACTCTTGGAGACCCTGAAGCTGTATTGGAGGCTAGTATAATCGTTCCCACTTGCCAGGTGGCGGAGAGTGACTGCCAACTTGAGTCCCACCTCTTGTGCAAGCCCCATTTTCGTGTCCTTCAAAATGGGCATCAACCTTTCGACCATCTCCTTGAACAATTCAGGGTAGATGCATAGAAAGTCTTGTGTCCTTTGCGGTCCTCCTTGTTCAGTTCTTGTAGTAGCTGGTCGTAGTCTCCATGTAGTTGTCGCCGTGTCAGCCACTCCCCAGCCCAAATCCGCCCTGCCCTGCCGTCCTATCTGCGTAATTGTGTAGGTGGCTGTGGCACTGTAGTACATCTTCTCAACCCGCCAATGACCTGGACTGCACAGAGACACAGGACAGCTACCAAAAATCTCTGGGTCTCCTGGGGTGAGAGGCTGTTGAGGTCCATATTGCATGCTGGGTGGGTGTGGAATGAAGGATGTGCTTGGCAGGCCTCTATATATATACCCAAGGTTCATATCTGGCACGGTGTGGCACGGTGCATGTACAACAATCATGCACCGTTCCACATCGTGTCACATGCAGATGTGCGCGCACTCCACAACAACGCCGCAAGCCATCCGCAACACACCACTACATGGAGTAACAAAGCTGCAAGAGCGCGTGCCCTGGCATAGCAACAACCCCATAAAATCACACCAACACCGTAACACTCCAGTAGACACTGCAACAACACGCCGTAGCATGCCCGTAACACACCGCACGGGTCTGCGCCATGCCGCCCAATAACACAGTCATTTTTTCTCCCCACAAAAGTGCGTAGTTGTAAACCTACATTTATGCTCTGACTGGATCCAGTATCTCTTAAAATTTTAACATTCACTGGGACACTATCACCAGAATATGAAACTGAAACCATCAGAAATAAACTTCTCAAATAATTTCTCTTCACGAGAACAATGCATTACAGCGGGTATGTCATTTGAACCAGGAGAAGGTGTCTACAAGTTGAAATATCATGACCTACTTTTTTTACAGTAACTACAATAAGAACTAGCAGTCTCTGTTTTCCTATTACCAGTTTCTGCTGTTTTGTTTTGTTTTTATAAAACTTGGACTGCCTTTAGGATGAAACTTAAGAAATAATTAATGGTTGTCTGCTATTATTGCAGCCTTTTAAAGATTTTTCTCTTCTCTATCAGTTACATTGTATGATATTCTGAGGCAAACTTCTTTTAAATTCCTCCAAAACCACAAGATTAACAAGGTCACTGAAATTACTTACATTTTCGGCTTCTAGCCAATTTTTAAACAACCTTAACTTATCATTGGCAAATTAAGTCCAAGTGTTACTGGATGGCTTCAGATAGTTACGGAATTGCTAACGGTAACCCTCTGCGGTTATTGAGTAAGCATCAAGATCAGCTTGCTGAAGCAAGCTGTTCTTGATGCTTACTGTATAATCCAGTTCCCCTGACAAACTTACTAATAACAGTAGCTGCTTTACCAATGAATTTTGACTTAATCAACCACAACCACTGATCCGAAGGCCATTCCATATGCGAAGCCATATTCTCAAAATTCTTTAAAAATCCATCTACATCTTGTTCATGAAATTTAGGTACTAATTTTATATTCTTAGTTAAGTCAAATTTAATTGGCTGACTAGCTTCCAAGTCTAATTCCTTTCTCTTAGTTTCAACTAAAATCCTAGCTTTTTCCTCTTCCAGCTTTCGTATTCTCATGACTTCATACTCTAATTTCTCTTGTTCTAACTCAAATTCCTTCCTTTTCGTTTCTGTTGCTAACTGTGCTTCCCCTCTTTCTAAATCTAATTTCAGCTTTTTTATTTTCAATTTCTATCTGTGTTTCTAGTTTTTTCCTATCCATTTCCATCTGGAGCTCCTGTTGCTTTCTTTCGAATACACATTGTTTGGGCTTTTCTAACTTAATAGTTAATTTAAGGTATTCTACATCTGGAGTAGGACCAACTTGTTCCTGCACTAGATATTTGCTAGCCTCAGTCCGATCAAGTAATCCTTTCACTATACAATATTGCAATATTAAGTTCCTGATTGTATATTTCTTTGCACCAGTCGGTAAAACTTATCTCGAACTCGTATGGTACTATGGTTGACAAATGCGATCAATGGTTCCCACAAAACTCAGTTACTTTAAATTTTGATATTGTGGTGGAGAGAAATAGGACTTATCCTGTTTGTAATACTATGTCTACACAGTAGGCTGCCACATAAAAATTGTGATAATGAAATTACACGTGTATGAGTTTAAGGAAGCTGAAGTGAAGTTTTACTACACAGACTGCTACGGACAGTAGTTACAACACGAGATAATATCCGTTTAATCACGAATTGTAGCGATCTTAATTACTAAAGTCTACGATCGCCAAGTATAATACGCTACCCTTAGAGGTTTCTGTCATATTAGGCAAGAAAATAAGGTAAATCAGTATTTAAAGTATAAACTATTAACTCGGATACGATCATGAATTATATAATTGATACTTTGAAGAGTCTTGAATGGTTAATCGCAAACAACTTATCACTAACACTTTCAAAAATTGTTCACTTCCTAACATTACTACAAAATAAGCTGCTAAATGCACATTATTACCGCGCACGTAATAATAAGCACAACACAATATATATCATATATTAATAAGGACAGCCTCATAGACAAAGTATCACTTCCAATTCAACTAACACGGTGCAAAAATAATTCAGAAAATACACGTAAATCCCGGACACGCCCCCATTTGTCACGAACTCATTTACCTCTAAATTCACAACAAAATAATATTAGGTTCAATTTACTAGATCTTAACGTTTAAAATATTAAGCATCAATATCACAATAAGAAGGAGGCATATATATATATATATATATATATATATATATTATAATATATATATATAT
>NC_087206.1:56861789-56864289 GCF_015104395.2 Macrobrachium nipponense
ATTTCTGAATTTAATAAAACGAGTTGAATGCATAAGAATATTTTAATTAAAAGTAATGTAATAAATTTACTAATGGGGCAATTTGAATCATGATTCAACTTGCCCCATCGCAAATGATTCAACTTGCCCCCTGACAACAATCAAAATTTGATCGCCAGCTAGATATATACTAACGGCATTCTAAATACATGAGGTACAAGAAAAATAGTGAAATCGATAAAAATTACTTGCCAAGGTCGAAATCAGTAAATTTATCATAAATTCAAGAGCTCTTGCACAATTCGCCTCTCTCTCTCTCGCAGCTGTGTCCGCACTGACCAACACACATTTGAACCGCCTGTCAGCCTACTACAGGCGCCAAGTTGCCAGTTATGCCCACTGATGCAACTTACCCGCGATGCAACTAGCCCCGCTCTCCCTATATGGGGTCGCTGTTCATTAGTCTTCACCATTTCCTGCGATCATGCACCATTACCACACTCATGTTACTCTCCCGCATGTCCCTGTTAACTGTGTCTCACCATCTCATTTTTTATCTACCTCACCTCTTGTTCCGGGAACTTCTATGTTCATGGTTCTTTTACAAACAGAATCCTTGGTGGAGACCAACTTTCACCTCAAACTTCTCTGTTGCTCCTACTGAGCTTCTTACCAGTGATGTTGCTTCTCTATACATATTTACAATCCTCACATATTTTTCTGAGACAACTTTTTCCCTAATGCACCTCCAGACTTCTTGCCTAGGCACTCAATCATATGCTCTCTCAAGATCTATAAATACTAGATGTAGTTCCTTTCCTTTTTCTCTATATTTTTCCATGACTTGTAGCAATATAAAGGTGGCATATGTTGTTCCTCTTCCTGGCATGAACCCAAACTGTGCTTCACTTATAGATGTTTCAACCCTTAGCCTTGCCTCTATTATTCTTTCATAAATTTTAAAGGTGTATGCCATCAGTTTTATGCCCTGATAGTTGGCCCAATCTTGGATATCGCCTTTATCTTTGTAAATGGTGACTAGCAGGGTGTTTCTCTAGGTGTCAGGTATCTTCTACTGCTGGTAGATCTTACTGAACAATTTCCACAAGATGTTAATTCCTTCCTCTCCTAAGCACCTCCATACTGTGACTGGTATTCCATCTGATCCCACTGCTTTACCCTTCTTCATTTTACTTAGTACCTGCCTCACTTCTCTCCGACTAATCCTGGGAACTTCTCTTTCATTTACTATTCCCTCCTCAGTGACATTCCTGGGATTTTCTTCATTTAGGAGATTTTCAAAATACTCTCTCCATCTACCTTTAATTTCCCTTTCTTTTGTCAGAAATTTACCATTTCTATCTTTAATTTGCTTAATGTGTGTGAGGTCTTTTGTTGCTTTGTCTAGCTTTGGCTATCCTGTGGATGTTTCTTTGGCCCTCCGGTGTGTCGACATTCCCATACAGATAATTGAAAGCAGCAGCCTTTGCTCTGACAAGTTGTTGCTTTCCAGCTTTATTTGCTTCTTCAGATGTTTTCTTGTTTTCTTCTGTTCTGTGTTTATCATAGTTCTTTTGGGATTCTTTCTTTTCTTGATCTTGTCTTGTGTGTCTTCATTCCACCATCAGCTTTCTTTATCTTTTGGTGGACCTTTGCCAGATCACTTTGCTGTTAAACTCCCACCAATCATTTACATCATCATCCAACTTTATTTCTCTCAGAACATTCTCCTTAAACCTAGATGTCAACTCCACATTTTCTGCATTCTTTAGCTCTCACTACTTGATCTTAGAGTTACTATTCCTCTTTCCCTTTGTCCATTTTTAGATTGAAAAATCCGCAACCACCAGCTTATGTTGTTGGCTAACATTCTCTCCATATATCAATTTACAATCCTTTACGTCCTTAAGGTGTTGTCTCCTACAGAGCAGAAAATAAATTTGACTGTCTCTTCCACCACTTCTATATGTTATATAAATTATATTCAGGAAGAATGTATTAATTAGCGCTATATCAAATGCCACTGCAAAGTCTATAATGCTTTCACGCTCTTCATTCCTCTCACCCATTCCTGGTCCTCTATGGATTCTTGAAATTACTCTGTACCTATGTGTCCATTTAGGTCTCCACCCAATACAACTCTCTCTTCTTCTGGGATTGATGTTCATACTTCATTCAACTCCTACCAGAACACTGACTTCTCTTCATCATCACATCCAACTTATGGGGCATAAGCACTTATCACATTTAGAACTTCTTCTGATAACATTAATTTAATCTTCATTATCCGACTACTACTTCCTTTAACTTCTACCACTTTTTCCTCCAGTTCACTGTTGACAATGATGCGTACTGCACTTCTTCCATTCTCGTCTGCCCCACTGTACATGAGCTTACATCCTCCTCCTATTTCCTTTGCCTTATTCCCTTTCCTCCTTGTTTCTTGCACACACAGGATATCAACTCTCTTCATATTCATCATCCCCACCTCCTCTCTACCCTTTTCTGTCATGCTACTCAC